>NC_056609.1:30954282-31038530 GCF_018340385.1 Cyprinus carpio | reverse complement strand
AGGAGCGCGAGGCAGGGAGATACAGATGTTTCACAGACCAGTGGACAGATCAGCAGCTTTAATTAGTTTTTCAAGTTACTGCGGTGTCATCGTCCAGTATCAAGTTAGTCTGAATGAAATCATTGAAACAAAACTTTGAGCCAGCATTATGGATCATTACAGTCTACTGTTTTGTCACAATTTTCTTTTTTAAAATGGATCAATCACGGAAGACCCATATACGCTTTCTTTCTTTCTTTCGGTCTTTTCTTACCTGAATTACAAAATCCCAATAAATAGAAATGATTTTAAAAATGAACATAATGCATTGATACAAAAAAGAAAGAATACAGATTGGTGTAAAAGCAGGGTTTAAAGTTCAGGAATAGTGCACAAACGTCTTATCGCAGTAATGAACGGGAAGTTGTGCATGAAGTTGCAGGAAGTTCAGTTTTTGCTGTGTGTTTCTGTCTTGCTGTAATCCCAAGCTCCTTCGCTCTCTCTCTCTCTCGCTCTCTGTCTCGCTCTCTCTGTTCTCTTTTCATTCTGCTTCAGTTTCTTCCTCTGGCATCGCTACTGGATCTCCTTTCATTCCATCGGGACCACTTCCCGAGACGGCAGATTGCACTGATAAACTGAAAGCAGGTTTTGTGTTGTGAAAAGCCCTTTGCCTTGTGATGGTATATCACACAAAATCAGGCCGTGACATCGTTTATGGATCGTGGAGAAGGTTTTCTCTCTGATGCACTTGAGCTTGTAACTAAGCCGTACGCAGCGGAATCCCGCGACTTTACATAACCTTCACATTAACCCACTCCGCGCCAGCACACTCCGCCTTCACATATAAGAGAAAAGAATCCCGCAGGAGCTCAGGCTTCACGCTCTCTGCTTCAGGCTTTCGAGCAGCTCTGCCGATTTTAACAGCACACGTGGGAATTGCCACCTCAGTTCACTTGCACACTCTTTCATTTCTCTTGTGTTACGGGGGAAAATGGGAGCCTGTTGCCAAAATAAAGGGTCTCAAAAGTCTTTAAATGCGTCCTTCCACCAAAAGCAAGGCCTTATACCATCTTAAACTGGAATCTTGTAATTCTATCTTTGAGTATCTTCCCTCAGTATTTGTTGTCATGTTGTCTAGTCCAAATGTCTTGAAACATTCCTTAAATTCAGATACATGTAATTGATATGATTACTTGTTAGATACTGTTTATTTTCCTTAATTGCTCTACTTCATTATTTATTGGATTTATTTAACGTTATTTTTGTCAATGTCCTAGAAATTTAATTTAATTTAAATAAAAATAAATGACTTAATATTAAATAATTAAACGTTATTTAATCGTTTATTTGTCATTTACATTCTTTACTGTTATTTACATATTTATTTTAAAAGTAAAAAAAAGTTATTTATCCTTTAGGCTACTTCATTAACATCTTTATTTATTTATTTACATCCTTATTTAATAATGGACTTTTTTTGTTTATTTATTTGTTATTTTTATTTTTTTATTTTAATATTTTTTTAATAATGGACTTTCTTTCTTTCTAAATCAGTTACTTTATTAACATATTAATATTTTTATTTATTTATTTAATCATTTGTTCATTGTCTGTATATTTGCTGCCGTTCTTTTTGTCCATAAAGCCTATAAATGTGCAAACTTTAAAATCTTTTAAAGCTTTTTTCTTTTCTAAAGGTATTCAACCATTTATTACTGTTTATTCTTGAGTTATGTATTATTTATGTACTTATTTGAGTTATTTACTTATTTTTGAATCGTCTATTAATTTCCACACAGTAAATATATAATCTTCTTTGTCTGTAAAGTCTATACATTTTCAAAACTTTTTAAACATTTTTTTTTCTAAAACTATCAAGCAGAGTTTTAAGTAAACTCTCCAAGTTTTTAATCCGTGAGCTTTGCTTTTCTAAGTTACAGTTATAGTTATAATCTCAAAAGAAATAGTCTATAGTCTCTTTAATTGTTAATGTTAATTTCCACAATCTTCCATTCATTCTACTTCCTTTCATTCAAATATGAATCCTGTTTGTAAACTCGATTCACATTCAGGAAATGAAATGTCGTTCTCAGTTCAGTTTCTCAATGACTCTGGCGACTCCTCAGGTGAAGATGACGTGTGTGTGCGTTCTTCTTTATAACGCAGATCAGAAGTAGAAGTTGGTTAGATTGGTTGTCCTTGTGTCTCTTTGGTGAGATTCGGCGCAGTCACATCACATCACGCAGTGGCCGCCGCGGCCGAACAGACCACCCCACGCTCATAATCCAATCAGATGCATAAAGAACGATCACAGGAACCCGGCCCCAGATATTAAACGAGCCACGATGAATCTAGATTGATGAACGTTTCAACGTCAACATAAAACAATATTTCATGCGTGGGGAAAAAATATAAAGAGAAAATCGATCGTTCTGTGGAGCGAACCCGCTCTTGAAAAGAGTCTCTATCTACTGAGGATACCTTTGCTGAAACAGAGAAAATATTCTTTTAATTATGGGGACCACTATAGTGGAATTATGATTTACATTAATGAGCGTAAGTGTATTAAGGCGGTTTTAATCATTGGCATCTTAAACAATTAAATGATGGTGCATGAGAATCGAGCGCTCGTGGCCATTTTAATTAGTTAATGGAGGCCTGAATTGTTCGGGTTTGATGTCTTTTTGTGTGCAAATCTAATAAAGCAGACAATGTTTATCAGGTGACGTGGCTCTTCAGAAAGCTGATATCTGATTAGCCCGAGCACTACCATGCTCACTTCAGGGGAAACCTTACGTTTGCCAGAGGAAAACAACTGGATAAACCTGGTGCATTCGTTCTCTTCGGGTCATGCATCTTATGAAAACAGAGTCGTTAGAGGAAAGTTTGGCATGTCCCAAATAAATGTCACTTCTGGGTATGCTTTTAAAACATTTGCATTGTTTTCCAGCAGAATCGCATCGGCCGTGCACTTTACTAATCGAATCTGTTTACCTATGCCACGCATTATGAGCAGACGAAGCTGGAAGGTACTTGGTAAGAAAAACGCAATGATTTTTATGCGCTCTGACGGTATCGTGGTATATTAACAAAACAGAATATTAAACCTGAGACGTTTAATGTCCGAGTCTTTGAGAAGCGTCAGACGCGAGCAAATTAGTTCAATAAAGTTGCAGGAGAGACCATCTGAAGCTTCTCTTAAATTGATCATGTGAGATACGGCTCTTGACTATGAAATTTATGATCTCATTATTCAGAACGGACGAGTGCGTGGCTATGAAGGAGCTCATGATGGGATAGTTGGCCTCTTTAAATGCTGCGTGTCAAGGGCCCTATGAAATACCTTTGATATTACCAAATAGCAAATATTTTTCTGTTCACCGGTGCCAATTTCCAATTATTACCTGTTTTTAGTTTCTCTTTATTGCTTTAGTATTACATTGAATTTTAGTAATTGAAAATCATTTGACAATGTCAAATTATGAAACGTACACAATTTAACAATAATTTTATTTTTAGGTCCTTATGTTTTATTTGTTTCAAAATTCTGTATTAATTTTTTTTGTTCGTTTGTTTGTTTTTTTTTTTTTATTGTGTATTTTTTTTTTCTTTTGTTTGTTTTTACATAATTGTAGTAATCAAAAAGAATGTATCATAAGGTTGAAATCATGAAACTTATACCAATTTAACAGCCAATTATTGAAAATTACAACAATATGATTATGTTTTTAGGGACCTATGAATTTGTATTTTTTTTTCAAATTCGGTTAATTTTTTCAAATTCCATTTTTTTTTTTTTTTTCTGGATTCCATTTTTTTATATTTAATTTTTTTCTTGACTGTTTTAATGGTTAAATTATATTTTGCCGAAAATCTTTATCTGGATGACCCTTTTTCCAATCGGGCCATATGTTTTTTTTTTTTTTTTTCAGAATATCTGGGTTGGGAACAATTTCATTTTTTGTTAATTGTAATCAATGTAAAGTCATGGAAACTTTAAGTGTTTTAATCTTGTAATCAATATGAAAATAAACAAAATCCTAGTCATCTCATTTTTTAGCAAACAAAGTAAGTGTTGCACAAACTGGGGTTTACTGTAAACCTTGAAACATGTGAAGAGAAAGTTGTGATTATTCCTTAAAAATTTGTTTAGATTGTTATACAATTGTGTTATTAGTACTTTGAGAAGCACCATTCTGCTGTACAGTTGTAATATACCTCTATAAAATTTCTTTCAAAGTTAAACCCAAAACTTTTATTTGACAGGTCGCCATAAAAGGACCTTGAGAGTTCTGTGGATATAAGATATGGAAGATAGTATTTTAAACAGTCTTTTTGCACTTTAAAAGTGCATATTCCAGAGAGGTCCGGGTGTAGAAAAAATAATGTAGGCAACTAGATATTTTCTTTAAAACTATACTTTAGAATACCACATATTAAGGTTTTCTCGAGTCGTTTTGTGTGAGAGCATTTTACTTCCGCATCAGAAAACAAAAAAAACCACCAAAAAACCAGAGAGTGACGCAGCGAGAGGGAGTGTTCGGTCCGTAGGAGACAAACAAGGATTGCAATGACCGTTTCGGACGCTGAAGGAAGTTTAAGTGTGTTTTTATATTACACTTATGACGGACCACAGATCACAATATGAGCCTGCTGTGCGGCCAACGAGAGCAGGGACAGGTCAGGATTTAGGACAGAACATGAGGCGGTGCGAGAAGGACAGAGGTTGTGGCTATACACACATTAGTAACGATATGTAATCCCAGGCAATGAGCAAAGATAGTATTAGTCGTCTATGAGTATTGATACTTACCAGTAACATGAAAACGAATGTTAAGCGTTGATCAGTGGCATGGGTTGGTCACACTCGTTAATATCCGACTCTAACGTTACGTGAGATACCGCAGGTGAGAGAGAGATGAGAGGAGAGAGAGAGACGAGAGAGAGATAAACCACGTTTTTGTTTTCCTTATGTGTGGGGAAATGTGAAGCCAGGGTCACAGCTGAGGAAAGTCAGTGCGCTGGGGGTTTTAGATGCATACAGTGGAGGATGTGACCCCCACCACTTGCTGTGCAGCGTCTGACTACGCACCAGGCTTTGAGGCTGCTGTCTGAACCCATATGTCACAAACTTACATGTAAGTTACACTTTTTGATTGCCACATGGTATAAAAACATTTTTGACAGCACACAGGCAGTTGTCCGCTGGGCCTGTGGCATTCGGAGCATGCCAGTGTTGTGTCAGCTTTTATTACCAGTTTTCCAGAGGAAGGAGGACTTTATAAAGGTTTTGACCCTGCTTTTTCCACATGGGCCTCCATCACATCTGCATCTCCATTAGGAGCGGAAGCTTGCAGCAGATGCATTAGTTGAACAAGTCCCGCTCTCTTCACCCGCACAAAACGCACCCAGACCACCGATGGTATGGTATTTTCATTACAAGGTTTATATATTAATTAGACTTTTTCAAAAGCCTGCAAATATGCACATTTAATATTGACTGACACTTAGTCACATATTGCACTTTTTGATAGGTGTTCAGTCCTACTTTAAAAGATATCCCCTAAAACACCCAAAACTCTGTGACACTGTTGCAGTAATTCCTGTGTTTCTGAATGGATTGTGTGGTCTGCGGGCTTGGGGGTCTCGGGGTCCGTCGTGTTGTTGTTTGAATGTTCATTGGCGTTTGATGGTTTTATTGTGTTATACGCGGTGAGCGGCCGGGTTCTAGAGGATCGCTGGTGCTATGATGATCTTGGCAGGAGTTTGGCAACGGAAGACATCCATTTTCACCGTTGAATTACAGGAGCATCGGGCCCGCGGGAAACAGACTGGTTCAAGCGGCCCTTGTAGAGGGCTGCCAGACTCTCATCCAGCGCGCTTTATAAAAATGCTCTTTAGTATCCGCCGCACAATATTCATTAACTTTGTAAGTGGAGATGAAACCACAATGGACAAGCAATTTAAGTAACTTCCACTGTGGATGTTCGCGGAAGGGAGGCTTTAAATGAAAAATTAATGCAGTGAATTTCCCCAGCGAGGCGGGACCAACTTGGAGCCGCATCCGGATTGTTTGGCAGGTCCGGATCGGCCAATACACTTGTTTAGATCTAACCGTAACGTTTTCGGCAAAAAAATGGGAAATGCAATCAGCCCCCGGTTTGGAGGAGATCAAATTCATTGAAGGAAAGATTTTTAAAAATAATGATCAAGAAGCAGCCAAGAGACGTTCCAAAACAGAGCTAGCGACACGAAACCCGCCGCCGCCGCCCGTCTTTCATATTAATGAGCTTTAATGTGTGTTAATCTCTGTTCGTTTAGTTCAGTGGAGCTGTGTGACAACTTTATTTGGCTTTGTGAAGTCTTTGAACTCTAGAAAAGTACTTGTTTTTAAGCATTTTAGACCAAAAAAGTGAGAATTATTGGCGTGGTTTCTCATTATATCCATTCCATCCGTCCATCCGTCCGGTTTCTTTGAACACTGAGGGAAAAATACTTATTCCAGATTTTAGGACAAAAATCCACTCTAAAAAAATAAAAAATAGCATTTAACCATAATTTAATATATGATATTGATAATATAAATAAATATTAAAAGGGATTTATTATTTATTTGTTTATTTGGTGTCTTATTTGTTACTCCGTTGCTTTACGTATTTTGTCTTTGTGAGGTCTTTGGAAACTCTGGGAAAGTGTTTGTTACTGGTTCAGACCTTTTTGTGAAAAAAAAAAGTCAGATTTAATCCTTTAATTTGAATGAGTGTTAAATAGTTTAAAAAAAACCTGAGGTGTTGGTGAATGTGATGTAATTATCAGCGCGGTGCTGTTGACATTACTGTGATGGAATACACAGTGCAGCGTGAGTGGAGTGTGTGTGTGTTTGCGATGGTTTGCTGTGGTGTGTGTGAGTGCGGTGTGTGTTTTTGTTGTTTGTGTGTGAGCGGTGTGTGTGATCGTAGGTGTGTTTGTGTGGTTTGTGGAGCGTGTGTGTTGTGTGCGTGTGGTTGTGCATGTGTGTGTTTGTGTGTGTGTGTGTGTGTGTGAGCGTGTGTGTGAATGTGTGTTTGTGAAGGGTGTGTGTGGAGCGTTTTGTGTGTCGGGCGTGGTGGTGTGTGTGTGTTTGTGGGCGTGGTGTGCTTGTGAGTGTGTGTGGTGTGGTGTTTGTGCGGGTGTGTGTGTGGTGGGAAGTAAACGTGAGTGTATGTGGTGTGAGAGTGGTGTGGTGGTGTGTGTGTGGGGGGTGTGTGGGAGGTGTGTGTGAGTTGTTGTGTGTGTGAATTTGTGTTTGTGAGCCGTCGTGTGTGTGGCGGTGTGGTTGTGTGAGTGGTGTGTGTGTGTGTGGGTGCGTTTGGGTTTCGTGACGCGTGTGTGTGTTGTGAGCGTGTGTATGTGAGTGTGTGTGTGTGTGTGTGCGTTTGTCTGTTTTCGGTGAGCGCGTGTGTTGTGTTGATTTTGTTTGTGACGTTGTGTGTGTGTGCGGTTGTTTGTCGTTTGTGAGCGTGTGTGTTTGTGAGCGTGTGTATGTGAGTGTGTGTGTGTGCGTTTGCCTGTTGTGAGCAACGTGTGTGTGTGTGTTTGTGAGCGTGTGTGTGTGTGCGTTTTTGTGTTTGTGAGCGTGTGTGTTTGTGAGCGTGTGTGTGTGAGTGTGTGTGTGTGCGTTTGTCTGTTTGTGAGCGCGCGTGTGTGTGTTTGCGTGTGTGAGTGTGTGTGTGTTTGTGAGTGTGTGTGCGTTTGTGTGTGTGTGTGTCTGTCTCTCTCTCTCTGTGCATCATTGATCCAGTGTTGGTGGTGTTCTTCTCTGTCTGTTTCTCGTGTTTCTGACTGGATACACAGACAAAGCGTCTCATTAAAAGCGTCTCCGTCACTGGTTCTTATTTGCACGCTGTGTGTCTGCGGGGCCGATCCATCAGGGGCCCGAGGAGCCGCTCTGTCCCATGTGGCTCCTGTTCATTCTTTACGTGTGAATGTAAACGCAACTGCTCCAGTACACAGGAAGCTGAGTTGGAATTTGATTTATATGTATGTATGTGTATATATATGTGTGTGTGAGTGTGTGTGTATAAATATAGGCCTATAGCACAAAGATATAAATGAAATGATGCTTTAGGTTTTTATGATGATGTAAAAGAACATATAAAAGTAATTGAAATGTGGTTTATGTTTTTAAGTTAGATGTGGTTTTTGTTTTTAAGGTATATATAACAATTGGGAAAAAATGAATTACAAGACCGTATTTTAATCATGAAATTGATCCAAAAACAATCCTTTTGCAATGTTTTGATTTATATTAGATTGTAGAACTTTCAAAATCTGAAAGCGAAAAACAGCAAAAACCTGACTTTAGCTTTGTGAAATCTGATGTGCTACATTAAAACATCTGCATGAAACAGAAACAGCAGAGCTCTGAAGGAAGATGCAGATTCACTCTCTGACAGGCAGGGCGGCGCTTATGGAACAGTTGATACAGCGTGTTCGTGGTTAACGCTGTAAACACACAGCAGCGCTTTATGGACAGTGATACGGCGTTTCCTTGGTTACCGATGTAAACACAGCAGCGCTTATGGAACAGTGATACGGCGTTCCTTGCGTTACCGCTGTAAACACAGCAAGCGCTTATGGAACAGTGATACGGCGTTTCATGGGGTTACCCGATTGTAAACACAGCAGCGCTTATGGAAACAGTGATTCAGTGTTTCCTGGTTACCGCTGTAAACAGCTAGGCTGCAACGTTATTAACACTAATTCAATATGCAGTATGAAAAGAAAACGCCATTTCTGGAAAACAGCCAGTTCCCCTCAGAAACATTCATATAAAATTCAGTATTTGGATTTTCTTCCTATATATTTCGTGCATCGTGAACAGTGATCTCTCTCTCGCTACTCTCTCACACAACACACACAGACACACCTAACACACACACACGGTCGACTCCCTTCACACATGATGAGCGTTGGTGGCTCATCCATCACACACGCGGTCACACTTCTTCACATGGAATCAAAGGTCTGACCGCCTGTGGAAAAAGGACCACTTTTATGTTTGCATTTATGGCTCATTTTTCAAACAAGCCACCGCAGGAAAAAATCCATGAAAGGTCAGTGTATCTCGTGCCCGCGGAGCTCAGCCCGTGTCTCGGTCCTGAAGGCCCCTTCAAGCAGCGGCTTCACTCTAGCGATGATGTTATTTTCATGCCCCCCCAATGCAAAATGTTGAAGGATGATTCCATGGTTTGCTTGTGCTTCATGCACGTACTACTGCAGGATCATACAGGAAAAACTCCCTATGACCAAAGAAAGGCCAGTAAATATTCATTGAGGGATGTTAGATTTTTAATTAACTGTTTAGCTCTAGTACAGTTTTTAATGTATTTTGACTAAGATTTTATCTTATATATATCTTTAAAAAATATATTTTGTGACTTAGTTGTTAATTATTTCTCTATTTATTAGATGTAGTTCTAGTATGTACATTTAAACAATGCAATAATGAGATGGTTACTAAAGTATTAGATGCTGTGAAATCTACATTTGTTATTGTATTTCTGATGTTATCTATTTTATCAGTGAAGAAATTCATAAAGTCATTACTATTTAAATGTGAGGGATGTATTAGCATCGTGGGGTGCGCGTCTGGTTATTGTGTAAATCTAGGCCTACTGTTGCTAAATACAAAAAAACCTTGGATTTGTTTTTGGTTGTTTTCTATGAGTTGTTCGGATACGCTAGGCCCTCGGCAGTTTGTAGAGCCTGTCTATAAGCTGGGACCATACTGGTTTTTCCACGCAATTCTAAAAACTTCCCAAGTTAGTTTTTCTCCATTTGCGCTCAAGACTATGAGTTTCTTTCTTGAGGAAGTGGTATGGGTGTTACTGTTTGTTACCATGGACACAGTACGTTTCTTTTAACCTTTTCAATTTGATGGGGGGCAACAGCTTCTAATGTATTAGAGAAGATTTAAAGTGCCCATGTTGCCAGTTCATTTTGTCTAGTCATGTTGTATTATGGGTACACAGAGCAGTATGAGATAAAATCAGGTCAAGGTTATTGTGAATCTGGGCTTTGGGTGGCTGGAAACAATTAGTTCTGCGACGGGCGATAACGCGAAAGCTATATAGTTATTATCATCAATACGCAAACATGCACAATACAAGGCAAATGGTCAGTAACATCATCACTTTGAGGTACGAGTATCTCTTGTCAGGTAATATCGATTCCATGCGATCTTAATTAAGTCTAGAGTTTATGTTATGATTAAAAACGATGAGTGGGCCGACCCCCCCCCAGTGACACATTTTGGCTTTACTCCAAAACAGGTTTAATAAAGTCAGTCAAACACAAAGTCCTAATGCATCATTTTGTATTATCACACCATGACATGGTTAAAATCTCCGAAAATATTCAGCGGCTTTATCAGCGGTTACACCCAACAGGTCTGAGAGGAAATCTCCAAAATTCTTTTTAGGAACTTCTGTATGTATTGGCCCTGGTTGGCTTATACACAGTAGCCTAGGAGAAAGATGATACGAATAGATTTCTTTTGCATATCTGGACAGTGTACAACATTAAGCATAAAGTTATTTCAATATGATTTAAACCTTTATCCTGGCGGTTCTGCGGTAAAACACTTGAAGAAGTATCACTATATATTGTTGCAAACACCTCCCCCACGACCAGGTCTGACGGGGCTTCATGTTTTTATAAACAGTAGTTTGATGGAGTAGAACTCATTTAGACCAATATAATCTTATTTGGTTTTAGCCAGGTTTCAGTCAAGCAGAGTACATCAACAACTATTTATCTGGTGATCATTTCAATTTACAATAAACTGTTTGGGGTGTGAGAGTGATCTAGCTGAAATAAATATTACAATTTTTATAAAATATAATACTACCCCACCTATTATATATTATATATATATATATATATATATATATATATATATATTTATATTTATATTTTCTGTTTTCACAATTTTAGGTGAAGTTTTAGATATTATTTTAGCATTTTTTATTACCAATGCAGTATTTTTTTTAATTTTGTTTTTAAAAATAGGAATATTTAATTAATCAAACTTGGTATTTTTTAAAAATGGTGTATAAGTTGTAAAAAAACTAGGAATTATTACATTTTAACTAAAATATTACGGTTACAATTATTCTATAATATGGTATTTCAGGTTTAAGTTTTTTTATTCTTAATGTTTTTTAATTGTGAGTCGTCATAACTACACCCCCCTGGTCGGAGAGGGGATTGTTGTTGTTTACCTGCGGTTCACTGCACTAAAACGTTATAGTCTGGTTATTGTCCGGGTCCGGTCAAAACACAGCAGGTCAGAGACCTCCGCTGTCAGACGTAGCGGCCAAAAAATCTGCCTTTATGGCTGGGTTTATTGTTCTTCCTCTTTTGCAATTACGGCGATTACTCACTTCCTCGGTCCGGTTTCTCTTGTCGCCGCGCACTTAAAACAGAGTGCATTTTACTCAATGGAAATTAATTAAAGTAGCGCCCCGTGACAGTCCGCTTTATAAAATATGTAAAATACACTTTGTATTATTTGGAGTGAAAATCTGGCAGGTAATCGATAACGCTGGACGTGACCAACACATACGCTTGACACTGGCCATTGTTTTAAAGCGCCACGCTTAAAAGATAAGAAGTTTCCTGTTCAGCACCGTTCTGGCTCCAAGTTATATTTGGAGAGTCTGTCAATGCGTGGGACAAAAATGGATTAATTGTGGGCCGCTAATATAATTAGCTTCTTCATGAAGAGCTCAGGAGGAGGACCGGCTTGAAATCTTGACGTTAAATATTCATCCAGGAGCTTGTGTTTGGATTTTATTATGATGATATCTGAGGATTATAAGTGCCGTGTTTTGGTTTATTCTGAGGTGTCGTGATTATTGGAGTGAGACGTACAGCAAAACACTGATCATAACTTTCATAATGCTCAATAGATCAGAGAAAATTATGCTCGTGAACCCGTTCACTCAAGTCACATTTTCATTCAAGTGTATTATTTATTTTTATTATTTTTCAATAAGTGTTTATTACAGGATATTGGCAAAAACCACTACATGAAGACAAACACCCAAACAAAGTGTAAAAGGACATAAAAACGTGTACTAGCCATAACAATGATTATGTTAATATTATAAAGAAATTATATTTAGTTTCATATTTAATGGGAAACATGAAATAAGCTGTTGGGCTGGGTATTAAAATAAAATGTTATTTGTGTTAAAAAAATAAAATGCGAAGTATAATTAGTATTGTTTTATTTCAGTTTAAGTTTTAACTATTTTATTACATAGTTCAAATAAATAAAAATGAGGAAATGGAGATGAGAAGCTAATATTATATATATATATACGTTTTTTTCTGTTAAACATTTTTTTATTCACCTACTAATTAATTTTTTTTTATGGTTTTAATATTAAGTTGTAATTGCTAGTTATCCTATACTAGATGATATATATGTATCATCTATAGTATATATTATATATATCTAATTTTTTTTATTTTTTATTTCGTATATTTATTTTTATTTCTCTTACACCATTTTTATGTTCCCTAAATAAATTTTTGTTAATTTTAATTTAAGTGTTAGTTAAATGTAATTTTGGTTTTAGTATTTTTTGTGCATTTTGGTCATTTTTATTACAAAGTAAAAATATTCGTAATTTTAAAATAATCGTCGTATATAGGTTTTTTTTTATACAATGTCTGTTTTTAGTTTTAGTTATGTTTACTTTAAAATAAAAAATAAAGAAATCTTACCTTGGCCAATTAGCTGAAATGGTGTTCTTTATTTTTTATTTCTTAGTATTAGTTTGTATAGATATTGATTGTGCTTCTGACATTACATGGCAATAAATTGGTTTGAGTTTCTATGAGGTCTCTTTTTCATCATTGATGTCATGTAGGTAAAACCAGACAGGATATAGGAATATGGTTAATGTTAGATAGATTGTCAACTAACCCGTAACTGTTTGCTGTGTCTTTTTTTATTCCTTTTTCTGTTGTGCTGCGTTGGTCTTCGTGTCTTCAGGTGTTGTGTAAGAGGGCCAGATGTAAATGTGGCTGCTCTGAAATTGAGGGTTCGTTATCGTTTGGTGAATGAAGGTTTGTGTGTTTGTCATCGATCGTCGCTGTTCGATGCACAGGTAGGTTTGTGGAATGGGCGTACTCATGTCTCGTTTTGAGGTGGGAAAACAGCACATTAAAACTAAAGCAAACAGAAATAAACAGAAGCCCTTTTCCGGGAAAAACTGAACCTCATCGCGCCTCTCCTCGACGGGCCGCTCGGGTCGCGCCGGGAATGTTATCATCAATTAAATGTGAACGCTGGGTGTGAGCGGGATCTTCTGTTTGTGCTTTTGACAAATCAAGCAAATGTTTTAAATCTCAAGTATGAGCCGCGCGGCGCTCATAAATTAATGAAGGACGGGCGTTCTTGTGCCCACAGTCATTCAGTGGCAGTCCACCGCCATGTCTATCTTTCATCTTCATCAGCAGGCCTCTTCCTCAATTCACACACACACAGCACACACACACAAACACACACACACATCATCACCACACACACACACACACACATCCACACCCACACACACACACACACACACACACACAAATAACTTCTATAGAAGAAACCAGGGTTTGCTCTCTGGAAAACTGGGTTTTGCTCTTTATGAGTGGCAGTCTAGACCCAGGAAAAAAAACCAACCATTTATGTCAGATGAGTTTATTAAATCAGGAAGCAGCGAGAATAATCTGGTCTAATAATGCAATAAGAATATAACATGAAACAATTCAGTTTCTAGTAATACTTAAAAACACTCAAGGTTTGGCTGCTGACTGTAAATTTTTTTTTTAAGTGTAATCAAAATTGGCTGTACAAGTCATTTTCAAAAGTTAAAGTATAATTAAAAACTGATGGAAACAAATGTAGTTGAATCTTGTATAACTTAAAAAAATTAAATGAATTTGGTTAAATTAACTTTGAGTAAAAAAAAAATAAAAATAAACGTTTGTTGACTTGACTTACTGATCAGATCTTATAGTCATTGGTAGGCCCTCTAAAAGGATTGTATTTGATGTCCAGTTATTTTGATAGATGTTTGTGTTTGTGGGAAAAACCGTTGATTTATTACTGTTCAAAAGTTTTAAGGTAAATTAAAGTAAATAAAAATAAAAAATTTATTCATCAGGGATGCACGTAAATTTGATGGAAAAGTGGACAGGTAAAGACATTTATAATGTTCCCAAAATATTTCCAATTCAAATAAGTGATTGCCTTTTGAACTTTCTGTTCATCTGTGAATGCCTACAAAAAAAAAAAAAAATGTATCACGGGTTACACAAAAATATTGTGCAGCAGCAACTGTGTTCAACATTGATAAATAATCAGAAATGTTTTCTTGAGCAGCAAATCATCATATTAGAATGATTTCTTGAAGATCATGTGAACACTGAAGATGGGAGTAAGGATGCTGAAAATACAGATGCGCATCACAGAAATACATTTACAGTTAACATCTGTTCACATAAAAAACAGCTGCTTTTTAAACTGTTATAAAAAATATTTGACATTTTTTAATGCATTTTGATCAAATAATAATACAGCCTTGCTGAGCAGAAGAGACTAATAAATTCCTGATAAAAGTTACAAGCCAACTGGCACATAACTCTGTTTCGTTTACTCGCCAAGCCAGGTTTTACCATCGGTCATATCTTGGCGAGTGTTGATTTTGGACTCGGACCCTTGCATATGTGTGAAGATCAGTGAAGCAGGAGGAGAACCTGAGAGCGTCAGATCTTTTTTGGCCATTCAGTCCGTCTCTCTAACCAGTTCTATGTGCTCTTTTGCTTGCTTCCTAAGTGTTATTCTCTGAGCGTTGATATTGCTGATGCTCTGAGCGTCTCTCTGTGTCTTTAGACACTATTGAGAGCGTTAGCCCACCGTTTTGGGCGCTGCATTGAGCCCCTGAGCGGACAGGAAGCAGGTTTCGCTCTTTTTTAGGCCAACTTGAGGACTGGAGGTGCAAAAGCCCCTCAGAAAAGCAGTTAGTGAACTGTGAAACCCGCATCAAATCCCCAGTGCCTACGGCCCGCGGGCTCCGTTTGTTTGGGCCGTCGACAGAACACAGAAAACCATCTGATTGTTCAGTAAAAAAATTAAGAATATAATCCTATGAAGTAATCTTTGGGTCATGATAAAAACTCTGACTGTGCTGCCTGTTGAGCGGCTCAGATCGAGCGCCTTTGACAGAATCGGCTCTTGCTATAATTTACATGTTAATTTGAGCCGCCGTGAACTCCTTACTATAAGAAAACGGGGCCTTTCCTTCATATTCATAAGAGCAAGTTTGTGCTCTTTTTGGTGGTTGGGTTTTACATAAACACATGAAGTTATGAAACACGACTGACGTCACTTGATATTCTGCGAACCGTATCTGCTGAAAAATCTCACTACAATGATGCATTGACCCACCAGTAATAAAAAGTGCTCAGTTTCAGCTGGTTTTAGATGTGTTTGCTACTTACTAAGCAGTGGTCGACTGATATGGGTTGTTTATGCTGATATCTTTGGCAGCCATATATATATATATATGACTTGCAGAGATATTTAAATAAAAACAAAATATTAGTTAGTAAAAACTGTGCCATACTTAATTTCTGAAATTAAATCAAAATAAATTTAATGTGATGGTATTTAGGATGTATTTAGTGCTTTACTAAGTACTGTTTTCTTGTTGCCGATATATTCAGATATAGTGCTGATATACATAATATCAAAATATTTAATTAAAAAATGGTAAACACATGATAACAAATATTGTTTTAACCAGTTATGCAACCTGCGGATATATAGCCAATATATATGAAAAAAAAATGGTATTAAAGAAACATTGTGATAAACAATTGTTGAAAATAAATATATTTCAGAATTTTAATTACATGCATTTACATGTATTTTTGATACTTTACAAAGTAGTGGTTAACCGATATGGATTTTCTTTTATGGATGATATCTAATGGCCGATGACCGGTCGATATATATATATATATATATATATATCACAGTATTTTATTTAAATGCTGTAAAAAAAAGTTTTGCATAACAATTGCTGAAATTTAGTCAAAACAGATTAAATATGATGTGTTTAGATGTATTTGGTACTTAGTGGTCGACCGATATGGATTTTTTGATGGCCGATATCTTGGCACCTGATGGACGATGGATATATAATATCTCAATATTTAATTTAAAAATAGTAAAAACACATGCAAAACAGAAATATATTTCAAAATAGATTAATTGGATGGTATTTTATCTGTCAGCCGATATAACCGCAGATATAGCCCGATATATATATATATAATATTTATATAGATATAAGCCTTATATATATATTGGATAGTATAGATATATATATATATATAGCCGATATATATTATATATAGCCCGATATATATTTATATTATATATGGTATCACAATATTGAATTTAAACGCAGTAAAAACACATGCAAAACAATTTCTGAAATTAAATATATTTCAAAATAATGTTTCCGATATATCAGCCAAACCGATAATAATAATGTTGATATATCGGCAAAGCCTAATTTTCACAAAACAGGTGAAGAAGAAATCGCACAGATTGCACAATCTGCCGACCAGAAAAGCCACACCTTTGAGTAACTTCTCTCTCTTTGTCTTTCAGGCACTGGGATGTTGCCTACTTCATCCACGAATCCTTGAAAAACATCCAGCAGGTTCGATTTCAAAGGTACGTTGTGTTCCTTTAATACGGCGTGTCATCCATCCCATCAGATCCAGCGCGGTCAAGGTTGTTCAGAAGCTATACTTTAAAACATGCTAAGATGGAGTTACCGATAGGAAACAGTAATGCTATAATATTAGGATTTAATTCATGAGATTTCAGCCTGTGGTTATAGTGCACTCAAGCTATTGGACAGGTAGCGGTGACTCATCAGCGGTGGGGGTCAGAGGTGTGTTGTGTTCACCGACGGGTCACACTAATAATTAAAAGCCACTCCCATTACAGCGGTGTGAGCATTAGCCCCCGCCGGACCCTTCAGCCCCGCTCAAACCCGGAGCTCTTAAAGACCACCATATCTACCACATGATGGCCGGTAATCACGCTCTCCATTCAAACTCACAAAAACCTGAATGAATCCTATTTCACTGCAAAACCACAAGACACAAAAATAAGAGCATGTTTCAAGAAAAAGAACAGTGAAAAAGAAGTGTTTTCCAGTGTGACATAATTTTTTACAGTGACATGCATTTCCACAAAAAACAGAAAGTGTTTTTAACATGTTAGTAATTGCTTAATTTATGCTGATTTATTTATGAGTAATTAATATTACACTAAGTGTAAAGTAGAGAATAATTATTAGGGTTAAAAATGACTATGGTATTAATCAACACAAAAAACTCCTAAGTAAATTCAAGTGAAGCTCCAGATGCCATTAGCCATGAGATTTGATGTAGGGTTTGCTTTTGTCTCAATCTCAGCAATAGTCAAAAAAATAAAAAATAAAATAAAATAAAACATTGCTTTAAAATGATATATTTTTTAAAATAATTTGAATGCATTTAAGCAATTTTTTCTTTTTAGTTTTATATTTATTTAAAATATGCTGATATAAATGTAATTAAAAGTATGATTTTTATATTAAAAAAAAGACTATATTTACTTCAGTGGCTTATGAGAAATACTAGACAAATCTTAAAAAGTTAAATGTAAGTAAAGCATTCTGTGAGGCATTATAGCCATGAGATTTTATGTAGTTAAAAAAAAAAATAAAACTTAAATAAATAAAAAACAAACAAATAAATAATTATGTATATATTTTTTAATTACCTTTAAAATTATATATTATTATTTCTTATAATTGAATGCAGTTAAACACCCCCCCCTTAAATTATGCTAATATCATATATATATATATATATATATATATATATATATATAATTTTATACTTATATATATATTTATATTTATATATTATTTGTAATGTTAATTATCTTTCAGTGTTATGAGAATTAGACAAAAACTCAAAAGTAAATTCTGGTTTGTGTGTGAGCAGTAGGTGGCGCAGTTGCCCTGATCTCTCGTGCTCTAATAAGAGTCTCTGAACATGTTTGCATGTTAATCAGTGCTGTTTTATTCATCCTCATTTCCCTTCACGCAGCCAAGAAGTTCAGAAAGGTGGTTGGGAAGGAGGTGTGTTCGGATGCTCTTCCGAGCACAGCCACGCTGGAGAAAGAGAAGTTTCCTCAGGACTATTTCCCTGAGGTGCGTCTGCTCCTTCATACGTCATCGTGAGAGTGTTGCGAACATTAAGATCAGAGAGGTCTGCTTCAGTCACATTTCCTCAGAGTTCAGGTTCATATTGAGAGGAAAGCATCTACCTAGTATTGGAGTAATTCGTTTTATGCACAGAAATTCCATACATTTTTATATTTTCTAATTTATTTATCTCTTTTTTAATTGATCTTCATTTGTGCTGTTTTCAGTTGTTAATTTGTAGCGCCTGCCATCCAGTAATTGCAATAAGCTTCGTGCTTTGTTTTGATATTAAAAGCATTCAAATTTAGCAAATTTTAGGGTTAAATATTTTTATACAGCTCATTTGAGTGCTGATTATTAATTATAAATGTGATTAATTAATTATTAAATAAGCCTTGTTCCTGTTTTTTATTTTCAACTAACTGAAAACTTTAATATGGGTTATTTTTATAAAAATAAATTATTATGGTGCATCATTAGTAATTAGTATTTTGGTTTATGGGTTGTATACAGGGATTGAAATTAACTTTTTAAATTTGGCTACTAAATTTTTAAGTTACCGGCCATTCGTAACTTCTACTAACAAAAAAAAAAAAAAAAAAAAACAATATATAAACCAACAGCTTGAGGCTGTCTACACTGAATGTGACAAAGCCACCATCCAAAATAATTTTGTGTCAGAACCAGGGGACGTGCGCGATATTGACAAAAAAAATAATAATCTCAATATTTTCTGGCATTTTACTAATAATGATAGTTATACAATATTTTGCTGAGTGTGTTATTGTGCTGATATTTTAAGGACTACTGTGGACAGCTGACTCCTAAACTTTTTGATATATTTCATATTTTTTGCGGTCAGTTCACAGCAGAGATAGTAATTCATATTTTCCAATAAGTTTAAATAGATTTTTTTCCTTTTATGTTTACCTTTAAAAAGCCATTTTTTCTAAAAGTGTGCATCATCTTTTGAGTCAAATTCTTATATTTAATCAGTCAATTATAATAATAATACATTTAGGCTGTTGTTAAACAAATTAAATCAGTATCAACAAAATTAATCTTTGGAGAAGTTGCATATGAAGTGGCTTTTAGATGTATTTACACACATTAATGCAGCCCAGAGGGACATAATGGTGCTTTAAACCTGCAGTTACAAATGCATTAATAATGTTTTGATATTTTTTAAAACATGAAATGCTGAATACTGATATTTGGAAATTATTTTAAAAATAAAAATATACATTAAATGTGAAATTAGAACCACCAGCAGGTGCCGAGCACTGTTAATAATGTGATTCATTGAGATTGAACCGAATCATTTAAACGGTTGATTGATTCAGGAATGATTCACCGTCATGTTGCTCAGAGACACAGAACAGTGCTGTGACTGTGTTTGGAATTATTTTTGTTGGCGAAATAGTGTAAAAACAAGAAATATAGTGTCTAACTATATAGTAGTATAGGGTCTGAAATATTGTTCAACTACGTTTTATAATAATATATATAATTATATTATATATTTATTTAATTGATTTAAATTTATTAGAGCCTGACCGATATATGGGTTTTTTGGGGCTGATTACCGATACGAATAGGGAAATATAAAAAAGCCGCTAATCGATATATCGGGCGAATTCTGCGTGTATATTTATAGTACAGTACCAGTCAAAAGTTTGTATACTTACCCATTGGTCCTCCCATGTGGTCCAAAATTTGACTGGTACTATATATAGAATTACAGTATATACATAACAGAATATACCCACAATATAACTTTTTTTTGCAATCATCACTCAAAGGTGGTGATCAAGAACACTTACTAAGTTTGGGGACGTGACAGAGAATGATGTCACATGGAGCCACAGCATTGTAACAATTTAACAATATACTTGATTACACCAAAATTGATAAATGGTGCTGGCATCAGTGCACTGAACACTAAAGTTGAAGTTTATTCAACTTTAATTCAATTCAGTTCCATTCAACTTTATTCCGTTGAAGGTTAGTTTCACCTCGGAACATTCATTCCACTGATTTGCACTACTGTCTTCCACAAACACAGACGAAACTCTTACTAGAGAAGTGTGACATAATATACCTTAAACACAAATTCTAAATGTTTCACTCCAGTGAGCAAACAAATGGCAGCACGCTCCTGGCTGGACAAAACTATTAATTACACCATTTCAAGCATTTTATCAGCATTATGTTCTGTAAACAAAGTGCATATCGGCAGCATATATTCGCAGATACCGAGAATATCGGCAACAGGCCTCATATCGGCCGATAATAGCAGCAACACGATATATCGGTCAGTGCTCTAATATTTATACATATATAAGGGTTTACTTGTGAATTTATTGTAATTAAGCACAATATTATCATAATTATGGTTTTTTAATGTGTTTGATACAGCTCATTGATAATTGTGATTATTGGTTTGGGCTCGTTTGGATGTCAGGTTTGATGTTGGTGTTTTCGGATCATGTTGGTTTGTGGATTTTGTGAGGGTTGAGCGTCTGTGATTTACTGCCAGGCGATTGTGTTCAGTATCTGTGTTTCTTTAGGGGCTGATATGTTAATAAAGCGCTCGTATCTGCTGGATCCGCGGCTCCCATCCGTCCTCCCACGCTCCGGCAAACAGCGGCCCGTAAATGCTGCAAAAAAACAGCGCGCTGGCCTTATCACAGCTCCGCTACGATCTCCAGCGCTTTCACAAATAACCACGCTTCCTCCTGATGAGGAAAACAATGACGTTACAGAAGCGCCCCGCACCTTCAGAGCAGAGAGAAAACAGAGGAGGAAAAGTTTTTTTGTGCGATGGCATTGTATTTACGCGCTCATGAATCTCCGGAGAGCAGCGCTCCACATAATGTTGGGCCGTTTAAAGCAGCAGATTTGTGTAGTCTATCAAGGGCTTTCTCAGTAGTGAGAAATTGCTTGTTATCGTAGATCACAGATACGGCTCCAACCTCTTATGAAAGATGAATTAATTTCACTAATGCTTTAATGCAGGTTTCTCGTGAGGCGGGGCAGGCTGGCGAATAACTCGCGGACTTCATCCCCGTGATTTATTGCCGTCTTTTTAGTAGATGAAACCTGCCCCGGATTCGCCATCCATCTGCCCTCCCTACAGGCCATCCTATTACGCAGCGCTTGTTTGGGGGACGCTTTGGGCGGTCTGCATCGCGTGCTTTAGCGGCTGTTAGACGCCTGTTATCACACTGGCCGAACCCCTGCAGTGATGTTTGACTCTAACACTCAAGAGACTCCACTCATCACTTTTGTCCAATCCTAGGAGTTTCTACACTATTGACCAGACCGCTTGTAGTTTTCTAATCAGGTGTTTGCTGAGGGTCACCTCTCTCCACGATTTAAAGCCACAGGAAAGCTCTTAAATCAGAGCAGAAGGTTCTTACAATTCATAAGAGATTCGTGTTGCATCCTTAAATCAAGTATACATTTATTTGAGATTCAAAACAAAACAAGAAATGTCTTCAGCTGGTGGATGTGTCACTACAATAAAATATGATAAATAGTCAAGTGCAAATATCTGAACACTCCTGAAATCAAGATACAATTATTGAGAGAATGAAAATTAAAATATAATATTCACTTTAAATGTTTTTGGGCCGAAAACAATAAAATATCTATTTGAAAATAATTCAAGTGGACAAAATAAAATACAATTTTAAAAGGGACTGTGCTAAAATTGTGAAATACTTTTATTTTACTTTAGTATATCATTTTATGTGATGATATATTAATTGAAATGTTTTGTTTTATTTTATCTAATTTAATCTAAAGTTATTATAATATAATAGTATATTTTATTTTATTATTATGGTTAAATTTGTTTTATTTTGTCTAACCTTATTAATTACATTTTTATTTATAAATTTATAAATTTAATTTAATTGTATTTTTAAATTTTTTATCTCATTTTATTATAATGTAATATTTATTATAAATGATTTTTTATTTAATTAAGTTTTTGCTTTATTTTAATTATATTTTATTAGTATTTGTGTCATTTTCAAGTGCAAATATCGGACATCCTAAAATCAAGATTAGCAATATTAAACGACATACGAATTATCTGCAGGTGGTTGGACGAGTCACTGCAATAAAATATGATTAAACTTTGGTACGAAAATAAATTCGGTAAAAGACGGTGCTAAAAATTGTGAAAAAAGTACTTTTATATGCAAACAAGGTTGACATGCCAATGCAAAAAAAATCTAATAAATTACATATAAATATAAATATAAATAAATAGGTAGTTCCTCTGTTTTTTGACATTTGCAACTGAAAAAACAATTATTTGCAATTATAGGAAGTACAGTAAAAGCTATTCCATATTCTAGTGTTGCGAGCAGAGCTATTCCAGCAGTTACTTGTAAAAAAAAATAAAAAGGTAGTGGCGATTTTTATATCTGGAAAATACATTTATATCCGGAGCACATATCGAGTATTGTGTTCCTCCCTCTTAAAGAGACGGTCTGTTTTTTCCGGAGCTGCCTTCCCACAAGAAACCGTCAGTGTTGTCAAAACGTTCTCGATGACATCGGAGCCTGCCTTCCGCGCTTGATGACAGCCGGCGCATTTTCACAGCAGCCAAATCAGCCGAGGCAGCTGTGACTGAGGTGTGTTTTAACCCTTGGCTACTTTCAACTGGGTCTGTGTGATGAGCGCGGGGACAGTATCCTTCTTTAGGGCCCCTCTGGAGTTAGGCTTTAAGGCTGCTACAGCCAGCGGCGCAGGTAGTATAATTTTTGTGTGAAACGCTGAATAAGAGAGAAGCGGGACAGAACAACAGGACCGAAGCTTGTGAAAGCTCGAGCTGGACGTTGCTAGGTTTAATCCAGTCGTTTGTTATTGTGTGCTCGTCGCAGGCTTGAATGTGTCTCCTCAGCGGTGTGTTTTGATTGCAGAGCAGTTGACAGAAAAATCCTGCCTAAACATTTCCAACTGCTTAGGCGATATACAGAGTGAGCTCAGATCTCTTTTGCACTTTGAGTTGTGAACAGGTTTTTAATTTTATTTTAATTATTTTTTATTGTATCATATTTTATTTTAATCTTATTTTATTGGTTTATTTTATTTAATCTTATTTTATAAGGTTATTTTGTCAAACCTTATTTTAAAATAGCATGATTTAATTTAATTATTTTATTTTATTTTAATTATTCTTGTTTATTTTTATATGTTGTATCATTTTTATTTTTTATATTTCTTGTTTTTTATTTGTTATTTTATAATAATAGTAATTATTTTGTTTATGCGATTCTTGATCTTTATTTTTATTATTATTTTATTTTGATCTAATTTTATTTGTGTTTTTATTATAATTTAATATTTATTTTTACACCTTTTGTGTTTAATTTTAACTACTTTAATCTCATTTTTGTAGAATATACAATATTATATTTTAATAAAAAATTTTGTTTCTATCATATATAATGGAATTCATTATTTCTTGTTACTAAATCATTTCATAATAATAATAATAAAAAATAATGTGGTTCTTGTATGGTCAATAATTTAATTTTATTTTATTAGAAGATTCTATCATGTTATATTTTTTTTTGTTCCTATATTATGTTTCTACATATTTATTATGATAATAAGTTTTGTTATGATCTAATTTAGTCTGTTTGTTATTTATACTTCATAACTAAAAGCAGCCTCAGATTATTGCCATAAATGTGTAACTACAGTAATGAGGGTTGTTGTAATTTGTTTGATTTTGACGGTTGAGTCAGGTTAAACCTTTCATATGTTTCTGTTTAAGCATGAAATTGAAAGCAGACCGTTCCGACTCAGACCCGACTCGGTCTCAGTTCAGTCTGATTTGTGTTGTTTCATCTCTCACGTGATTGTGGCCACTTCTAGCCCTGAAGCGAATCGAGCTGTGAAATCTCTCTGGTTCAGAGAGGAAATGTCCTGATGTCTTGAGTGGAGACGGATGGGTGTTTCAGCGCTGCTCTTCATCAGTTATTACTCAGCTGCTGTGCTGTTGAAGGTCAGCGGGTCTTGTCAGACGACCAGGCTGGAGACCCGGAGATGAGATTATGAGCCCGTTCTTCAGCCTTCATCTCTGTCACGCCCAAGCTACTGAACCTTTCCATACTGCTCCGCTGACCCCACCTGCCCACCGTATCAGGCCTTCGGCCCACATTTACAGGAACGTCACTGTTGTTGTTTTATGAATTTATTTTGTCTAGCTTAATCGTATTTGTATTGCAGTGACTCTGTCCACTGGCTGCAGATATTTAGATTTTTCTGTCCATATTTAAAGGAAATATTTTATGTTATTTGTATTTTTTATTTTTATTTTATTTTATTCTTATTTTTTATTTTATTATTTATTTATTTATTTTTTGATTTGTTTAAAATATTTTAATTTAAGGTTATTTTATTTATCGTTATCTAATTTAATCTAATGTTATTATAATATACAGTATTATTTTTATTTTTTTGGGGTATGAGGATCAAATTTTATTATATTTTATTTTGTCTAACCTTCTTTAAAAGTATGGGCATAATTTAATTAGATTTATTCTATTATGTACTATATATTATTTTTCTACTTTGTATATATTTTTATTTTAAGAGAATTATATTTATTTTTCTTATTTATAACAATATAATTTCATTTAATTATTGTATTTATTTTGACTAATTCTGTCTTTTTGTTATTATAGTATAATATTATTATATACTGTATGTAAGGGATAATCAGTTACGGCTCGTTAGCTTTCTGCCCGCTTCAGATCAGACAAAGAGATGAAATAGTGCATTTATTTTAATTCTCGATCGAAAGAGACCTATATATTTGTGTCTGTACTACGGACTGTTGTTAGTTTATGAACTGTAAGATCTGGAGAAGAGTCTGTTCTTGGCATCATCCGCTCGGCCTCGCTGTTAGCCCGCGATTAATTGGGTATGCAAATGATAATTGAATTTGATCCTAGTTAATCTTGTCCTAATGCCAGTTGAAAGATGTGAGGAGCACATCAAATCGCTTCTCAGGCCTTTCATTTTGCATCAGAGTTTTTAAATAACATTAGTCAATATGTAATTATGTGATCCGGCCGGTAAATTAGTTTATTCATCGCTTGCAGTTAGCTAACTCCCATTAGAGATCTCAGAGAGAGAGAGAAGAGGAGAGAGAGAGTATAGGTTTATGTCTCTCTCTCTCTTGTTGCATCAGTAATCAGGGACACTCACCAGCATCACTTATACTGTTGAGAGTCAGGAGATCGGACCGAAACTCAAGAATACTTGCCCGTCTCTCGTTTCAGACTCGGCGATCTAACCCTCATTTTCTTCATCTTGAGTTGCATTGTGTTAGATTTCAGAACAAAGACAGAAAGTATTTGTAAACTTGTTTTTGCAAGATTATGTGAGGGCTGTGAAGCCATCTGAGCTGTGAACAGGTTTTATTTTTTAATTTTATTTATTGTTTAATTGTATTGTAACTTATTATATTGTTTCTATATTTATGTTGTTTTATCTGTATTGCCATTTTCTTGATAGTATTTACAATTTTATATTGTATTATTGTTTAAAATATTGTTTTTTATATCGTGCACCTTTATTGTATTTTTTTTTGAATTTCTATACTAATATTTGTATCTGTGAGTGTTATTGTTACGATTTTTTTTCTGTGTAATTATTTTTGTTTTTTGTAATTTTGTTTTTTTTTTTTTATTTTTATTGTAATTGTCTTCTTTAATTATTTTCCCTAGATTTCTGTTTTTGTTTTGTCTTTAGTAATGTGTATTTTATTGTTATTATTTTGTTTTATCTTTTTTTTATAGTTGGTATTATTATTTGTAAATTTTTTTTTTATTTTTATTTGTTTTTGTTTATTTTTTTTTTTGTTTGTGTTGTGTGTTTTTTTTTATTTTTATTTCCTTATTCTTGTTTTGTTAATTATTTTTTGTTTTTTTTGTTTTTTTTTTGTTGTACTTGTTTTTTTTTGTTTGTTTTGTAAGTATTTTTTTTTTTGTTTATTATTTTTGTTTTTTTATGGTGCTTGTTTTTTTTTGTTTATTTTGGTTTTATTTTTGTGTGTTGTTTTGTTTTTTTTTTTGATGTGTAAACGTAGGTTTTTTGTTTGTCTAATTTTTTTTTTGTTTTTTTTTATTTAATTAGTTTTCTTTTGGTTATTCTTTTTTTTTTTTTACTTTTGTTTTTACTAATTATTTTTTTTATATTCTTATTATTGTGTTTTTGTTTTTTTGTATGTAATGTTTCCATTTTTTTTTATTTTTTTTTTTTTATAATTTTTTTTGATTTTGTTTATTAATTTTTTTTTGTTTGTGGGTTTTTTTTGTTTTTTTTTTTTTTTTTTTTTTATTTTGTGTTTGTTTGTTTTTTTTTTTTGTAATTTGTGTTATATATTTGTATTTTTATTTTTGTGGTTATTTTTTTTTTTTTATAACTTTTTTTTTTTTTTTTTATTATTTGTGTTTAATTGTTTATTGTGTTTTGGTTGTTTTTTTTTTTTTTTTTGTTGTTTATTTTTTGTTATTTGGTTTGTTTTTTGAAATTTACTATTTTTTTTTTACGTTTTTTTTTTGTTTTTTTTGTTTATTTTTTTTTATTTTTATTTTGATGTTTGTTTATTTTTGTGTTTTTTTTTTTAATGTTTACTTTTATGCTTTTTGATATATTTTTTTGTGTTATTTTAATATGTTTTTGAGTTTTTTTTTTAGGATAGTTTTTTTTTTTGTTTTTTAGTTTTGTTTCTTTATTTGACTTATTTTTGTGTTTATGATTATTTTTTTTTTTTTTAATTTTGGTTTTTTTGGTCTTATTTTTTTGATTTTCTTACTTTTTTTTTTGTTTTTTATATTTTTGTTTTGTATTTGTTTTATTTGTTTTGTATTTTTTTTTTTTAGTTTAGTGTTTTTTTTTTTTTATTTTTTTTTTTTTTAGTGTTTTTTTTTTTTGTATATGTTTGTATAGTTTTTTTTTTTTGATTTTTTTTT
Source organism: Cyprinus carpio (assembly GCF_018340385.1). NCBI lineage: Eukaryota > Metazoa > Chordata > Actinopteri > Cypriniformes > Cyprinidae > Cyprinus > Cyprinus carpio. The sequence continues at coordinate 31,011,223 of NC_056609.1, read as the reverse complement.
GTGATTTTTTTTTTTTCTTTTAATTTCTTCTATTAGTTTTCTTTTGGTTCTTGTTTTCCCTGTTTTCTTTTGATTTTTTATTTTTTTTTTTACATTATTTTAACCTTTCTATTATATTGGTGTTTACTTTTTTTAAAGTATTAACTTAAATTTTTTTTCTGTACTTGTTTTTATTCTTTTGGCGTTTTAATTGTTGTCTTCTTATTTTGTCCTCTATGTTTTACTAATTTCTTTTTGATTGTTTGTTATTTTTTTTTTTATTTCTATGTTTTTTTTGTTTGTTGTTTTTTTTTTTAACTTAATTCTAATGTTTTTATCTTATTATTTTTTTTATTTACTTTTTTTATTGTATTTTGTAGAATGAATTTTATTTGTTTTAATTTTTTTTTTATAAATTAATGCTATCTTTATTTTTTTTCTTTCTAATTAGTTTTTTTTCTTTCTTATATTTTTTCGCTTTTATATTTTATTTTCCTTTGTGTATCTATTTTACCCCTCCTCCTCCCCCCCCTTTTTTTTTTGTTTTAAGTTGTTTTGCTTTGTATTAAATTTTGGTGTTTTATTATTTTTTTTGTTTTCTCCTATCCTTTGTTTTTTTTCTTGTTTATATCTGTTTATTTTTTATGTTTATTTTTTTTTCTATAATTTTGGTTTGTTTTTATAATATTTTTGTTTTTTATTTTCTTTACTTAGTCTCCTTTCTGTACCTTATGTTATCAATTATTCTTTTTTATTTTGGTATTTTTCTTTTTTTTTATTTTTCCTTTTTTGTGGACGCGACTAATTAAAGTTATTATTCTATGTGTTATTGTTTTTTTATTGATTTATCTTAGGTTCTCTTTTTTTACCTTTTTATTCTTTGTATCTTTTATTTTTTTAGTTTTTTTTTTTTTCCTTTTTTTGTTTTTTTTTTTATAGTTATTGTTTTTTTTTTGTGGATGTTTCATTTTGGTTAATCATGTTTTTTTGGTTGTTTTTTTAACTGTGTTGTTTATTTTTAATTTTTTTTCTATTTTTTTTTATTTTGTTTTATTTTGTTTTTTTATATGTTTTTTATTTTTTGTTAGTTTCTTTTTATTGTTTTGGTGTGATTTTTATTACTTTTATTGTGGGGGTGTGTTGTATTTTTTATTTTTGTCTAATTTCTTTAACTAATATTTTTTTTTGTTTTGGTTTAATATATTTTTATTTTAATTTTATTGTCTTTTAATGTTTTTTTTGTAGATGTTTTTTTCTTATAGTCTTTTTATATTTGTTAATGTTATATGTGTTTTGTGGTTTTTTTTAATGTATTTTTTATTTTTTTTTTTTGTTTTTTTTTGTTAGTTGTGTTTTTTTTTTTTTTAAGATTTTTTTTTTTTTTTTTTATTTTTTTTTTTTTTATATTTTTTTTTTTTTTGTTTGATTGTTAATTGTGTTGTGTTGTATTTTATTTTTGGTTTTTTTTTTATTCATTTTACCAACTTAAGCTTTTTTTTTTTTTTTTTTTTTTTTAAAAATAACATTTTAAAATTAAGTCAAAATAAAACACTAAAAAGTATAAAAAAAATTAATTAATAAATTTTATTTAATTTTATGGAATTTATATATAAAATGTTGAAGTATATTGGAAAAAATCTAATTTAAATAAAATAAATTATTTAAAAATAAAAGCAAACAAAAATTAAAAATAAAATAGTTTAAGAACTGAAATAAAAATAAAATACTAAAAAATATAGAAAAATGTACATTAAGAATTTCAAATAAAATCTTTAAAAATAAAATATGCTAAAAGTGTTTTTAAATTTAAATGGGAAATAAAATAAAAATTAAATTAAAAAATGTAAAATAAAAAGTGGTTTGACTGATGAAAATATTTGGGAATCACTGAAATAAGCTTGAATTCTTTTTCGGTCCATTGTTTTTCATCCTGTGCACACTTACAGTGTAAAATGTAAAATGCAGGTTAACCCATGAAATGTGCACATGCTAATAAATCAGCTGCATGTAACGCGGAATGAATGCATTCGTAATATGTTACACTTACGGCATCGTAGAAAGTGTTATTTAAGCTTTTTAAGAGTGTTTCCTTCACAGGTGCTTTATTTTGTATGTGTTTACATTCATGCATTTGGCAGATGCTTTAATCCAACATGTGATCAGTTCATGCATTGACTGGGAATCGAACCCATTGCATAGAGAAACACAGCTGCTAATATAAATGTGTTTTCTCTCTCTCAGTGCGTTTGACCTGGTGAACATCCACCTGTTTCACGACGCATCTAACCTGGTGGCGTGGGAGAAGAGTCCGTCGGTTTACTCTGGAACGCGGCAGAAAGCGCTGGGCTTCGTGCTGGACAGGTGAGATGATCTGAATAAATACATGCAGACCGTATCAAGAGATCAGAGATCATATTCTTTCACTCACACCTTCGCTTTCTGTCCAATGAGAGGCCGGAGTGGTTTATTATGTCATCATTTACCCTGATTTACAGTTTAAAAGCCGGAGTGTTTTGTTTGTGTTTTTTTTTTTTTTTTTTTTTTATTTTATATTTTGTGTTTTTTTTTTTTATGTTATTTTTTATAATTTATTTGTATTAGTGTTATTGTTTTTATTTCTTTGTTTTTTTTTTGTAATGTTATTTTTTTTGTTTGTTTTTTTTTTTAATTTTTTTGTTTGGTTTCTTTTGTTATTTTAAATCTTGCAGCTATATTTCGTTATTTTTATTTTTTGTAACACAAAATATGATTTTTTTTTTATTTTTTTATGATAATGAATGCACTTTTGATGATATTTTTTTAGAAAATTAGCTTGCTTTTTTGTGTTTATTTTTTTGTTTGATTTGATTTATTTTTTTTTTTTTTGTTTATTTTATTATTTTTGTTATTTTTTTTTTATTTTTTTTTTTAATTTTTGTTTTTTTTTTTTTTTTTTTTTTGTTTTTTTTTTTTTTTTTTTTTTTGAGTTTGTTTTTTTTTTTTTTTTTTTTTTTTTATCTTAAATTGTTGTTTTTATGTAATTTTTTTTTTTTTTTATTTATTTTGTTTTTTTTTTTGGGATATTGTTTTTGTGATTTTAATTGTTTGTTGTTTTTCTTTTTTTTTTTGCTTTGTAGTTTTTTTTTTTTTTTTTTTTTTTTTTTTTTTTTTTTTTTTATTTTTATTTTTTTTTTGCCTGTTTGTTTGCCCATTTAACTTTTTTTCCAGAGAATGGTTTTTTTTTTTGTTTTTATTGTTTTTTTTTTCTTTTTTTTTTTTTTAATCCAAGATTTTTTTTTGGTTTATTTATTTTTTTTTAATTTATATGTTGTTTTCCCATATTGTTTTTATTATGTTTACACATGTTAAACCCCTTATTTACGCAGTTTTTTTTTTGACATTTTTTGTTTGTTTTTTCTGTGATGGTTTACAAGGTGTGATGGTTTACAAGGTTTTTTTGTTTTGTTTTATTTTTTTTTTTTTTATCAGCAGTCGTTTTACCATACCTTTTATTCCGGGGGTTTTTTTTTTTTTTTATTTTTTTTTTATTTTATTTTTTTTATTTTTTTTTCCATGATGTCCTACCGTTTATTTATGTTTTGTTTGTTTTTTTTATTTTTTTTTAGGGTTTTTTTTTTTTTTTTATGTTTACCTTTAGATTTGGTTTTTTTTTTTGTTTTTTTTTTTGTACCCTTATATTCCAGATTTCAATTGTTGTATCTCAGGACAATTTTGATTTTGTAAACCACAATTTATTTTTTGTTTTTTATTTTTTTGTATTTTTGTTGTTTCAAAAAACATTTTTTGTTATGACCTGGTTTGTGCTCCGTTTTTATTTTTTGTATGTCTTGTCCGTTAGTTGTTTGTGTTTTTTTTTTTTTATTATTGTTTTTTTTTTTTTGTTTTTATTTTTTTATTTTATTTTTTTTTTTTATTTTTTGGTTTTTTGATTTTTTGATTACTTTTTTTATTTGTTTGTTTTGTTTTTTTTTTTTTTTTCGGAGCTGTTTTCCACGCGTCCTGAATGGAGTTCAGCATCCGTTTTCGACTGGCGCAAAACACTTCCGTTTTTTTTTTGCATTTTTTTCGACATGTTTGTGATTTGAATGTTGGTGGCTCGTTTCAGTGAGGCGCTACTAACCTTTTGATTTTAGCCACCAGGTAAAGTCTATTCTCTGTTGTGATGTAGGAGGGGGACCATGTTTGTGGGGGTGACCAACAGCATTATTTTTTTTGGGTTTTTTTTTTGAACCGCCTTTTTTTTGCAGCGCTGACCTCCAGTTTTGCGATCATTTCTCGCTTCTGCGTCCAGGTTTGGGATCGTTTTTAGGCCCTTTTTGGGAGCGTCTTTATGCACTTTGTCCGGTTGTGAACCGACTTTCAACACATTCCACCTCGGTTTTTTTAAACCCTCTATAGTTGCAGTTCAGAATTTCCATGCTATATTTCCGTATCCTGGGTCCGAATTGGACCTGAAAAATCTGTTTTATTTTATTAAGCAGTCATAACTTTATAGATTTTTTTATAGATAATTCACTAAAACCGTATTGTATCTGATCAGCAACTACTCTTTGGTGAGTGAATGTGAGTTTTGTAATGTTTTTTGGTTGTTACATGAGTTTTTTACTTTTTTTTGAATTTTTTATTGATAGATTATTTATTTAAATTTCAAATTACACATGAACTACACTAAACACACTAGGATTGTTCGTTTAGATTAACACATATATATTTTTTTATATTGATGAGGAATTTTATTTTAATATATCATTGTATGACATTTGTAAGAACATGTAATCTGAGAATTATCAGTATTAATGAATGAGTCAAAAAAATTTTAAACTCCTTTGAATTTATAAACCACGATTGCTCAATAATAATATTTTATAAAACCATATTGTATCTGATCAGCAGCTTCTCATTAATGAGAGAATGGGGGAAAAAAATAGAGTTTAGAATGTTTACCTCTTTCTCATGAATTAAAAAATTTAGAAATTCTTTGAAATTTTTTGTTATTTCATGTTACACATGAAGTAAATTATGAGTTTGTTAGTATTGGTTGGCTGTATTTGGCTTTATTTTCACTTACTTTCAAAACTATGATGCAAAATATACATATGTATTTCTTTAATGTTGATGAGAAATTTTATTTGACCATATAATCAGAGAATTATCAGTATTAACTCCATTGGAATGAATGGAATTTAAATTCCTTTGAATTTAATTCCTAATGATTGCTCAAAAACAGTCCAAATGTATAAAACTTTTGTATTTTTTCTTACAAAACTTTATTTTCATACAAAAGCAATTATTTTTTAGATGAAAGAATGCTGCAATGGTTCATCAACAGACGTACGTATTCATGTTCACCAACAGAATTCAGTCCAAAAGTCGGTGAGATATAGGGAAAAGGCTAAATATATGTTACAAAAGTTTTTGACACTAATTTAACTTCATAGATAATTTAAAACAAAAAAAGTATTTTTGACACTAATGGTGCTCCATACATAACCGGGTTAAATATGAGGGTGAAAAATGAAATGGTTACATATATTTTTAAATAAATGTTTAAAAATCAAATGGTAAAAAATTACATACCCGGGTCAAAAATGACCCGAACACCAAGATCATTCACCTTACTTTAACAGATTTTTTTGTTGAACAGACAAGCACTGTTTGTCTCTCAAAGCTTACTTGGGAGGATTTTTAGTTCTGTGTGGTCGCTGTTTGATATGCACAGCCTGTAAATTGTTACGATTTCGTTGTTGCGTTTTGGTTTGCACTTGCCCCGGACGTGCGTTTCTGAGCAGATTGGTCTGGTTTTGACACATTCGATCAGTTCCTCAGTCTTTTGTGTGCACAGATATGTTCTTCCATTACAGAACGATTTGCTCAGGTCAGGCCGGAGCGGTTTTACATCACAACTGTGAATTCTGGCTAAAAAGCCCCATTGTTTGCCCCGCTTTTATTTTCACACAAATATAGTCCATTGTCAGGCGGCTGAAGTTAATTTGATCAACATTGGAGACATTTAACTTTTCTGTTCAGTCAAAAGGCTTGTTTCATGCTCATTTTTGGCCCATTGAAAAGCTGTGATTGGCAGAAAAATAATGTCGCCGTTAACAATTCAGGGCAATTAGTTTTTAGGGTTTAAGAGGGGGAAGCGCCGGGCCGCTCTGGCCGCCACACAACTATTCTTTTATGGATGGTCATCAGTCAACTGTCAGGAGACTCAAAGAGCCTCCCGGATAAATGTTTCCCTTTTGCTTTTTTTTCCCAGAAACAACAGGCTGAAAGGGAAAGAGGGGCGAGGCGATGAGGAGAGAGAGAGAGAGAGAGACTAGAGAAAGAGATTTGCTGTGTTTGTGTGTGGTGTGTGGAGGCCGACTTTTGAGAGAGAGAGCTGCTGTCTTTTTTTTTGGTGTGATGCGATAAGAGAGATGATAGAGAGAACTAAACGTGGTCAAATTAGTTGAATTTATTTAAAAGAGAAATACTTAAGGCGAATTTCCATTCCTGATCTTTTTTTATTTTCCCGTTTTCCCTTTCCTTTTGGAAAGAGCACATCATTGTGGACAACAACATTGCGTAGCTTTAACCAAATGAGTTTAAATGACTGATGCTTGATATTTACCGTTTTTTTAGAGATTTACCAGGTGACTGACAGTGATTGCTGATGTCAAATTTAATGAATAGCACGAAGGGATTTTTATTTTATTTTTATTTTTTACACTTTACCGTGTTTACCTTAAGTAATTTTTTAGACTTTACCATGAACGTGACATTTTTTAATGGACACTTTAACTATTTTTTAAATGTTTTTGACTTTGCTATCTTTTTTTTTATGCTTTAGGCCAACAGCAGATAAAAAAAAATTTATATATATGATTTAGAAAAATTATTTTATTTTTGGTCAGCTTTAAGTACTTTCATAATATATGTATGGTGTTGTGTGTGTGGTGGTGTGTGTGTATATAACGTCCAAATATATATATACACACACACACACTAACGACACACACCAAAATATTATTTTATGTAATCAAAATATATAGGAAATATATTGACACCTATTTAGGTAATACAAATCGAATTGTAATTTTTTTTTTCCATATGTGACCTTGGCAGCACTTATTTAGAATCGCATATGAATTGTATGTTTTTAGTTGTGGTGGTTTAGATCGTTTTATAGTCAGTGTTGGGTGTGTGTGACCTGCGCAGGGGTGTGTGGGAGTGATCTGTGCTGTTTTTGTGTCTGTCTCTGGGCTGCTGATGTGTGTTAGTGTGCCGCAGCTGAATGGAGGTCTTTAGTGGCGGATCAGCATGGACTTTGTTAGCTGCCGTTCTCTACGCCTGGGACGGCCCAGAGGTGCAAAAAGGTTCATACCTCAGGTCAGCCAGGCCCCTTCACACACCCTGCACTCTACAGCCGCTAACACACACAACACACACACACACATTCAGTTTCAGTAAAACGCTGCGGTCAGAAACACAAACATGTAAATCATAACCACAGCACATCAAACCAGGGTTGTTATTATGTACTTAAAACTAAAACCGCAAAAAATGTCATTACTTGATTTTAAAAAAAAAAAAAAGTTCTAAGCTACAGTGAAAATCAAAAACAAAATAAAACTGGGTCGTAAAAACAATTTTCACACTGAAATTGGCTAGTAAGTTTTACCAACAGTTAGAAAGAAAAGGAAAACAACACTGAATTAGACGAGAAGTTCTGAAGTAGAAAGACTTTCTTGTAAAACGTAGATTCAGTAATCTTTGTTTTATTTACAACTTATCAATTTTCGTTTAAAGTATAAACTTACATTTAAAAACTATATAGACATTTTTTATAAGCAATAATAATAAAAAAGCACAATAAAATTGCTAAACTAAAATTAAACAGGGTCATATGACTGTTGGCTAAAAGAACATTTATTTATTGTGTATTTGAGTGGTAATTGAAATTATATATTTACCATTATAACATTCAATACGTTTCCTCCTCTAATGCCCCGCCTTTCTGAACAGGGTCGATTTTTAACAAAGCTCATCCCAAGTTGCTTTGTGATTGGTCCAGCTATCCAGTGCATTGTGATTGCCGCAATGCCTCAAGCGCGGTGATGGAAATGTTATCGAGACCCCCTCACCATACTGTGATTTGTGTCCCCGGCACTGACACAACCAAAAACCAATAAAACCCATTACAAACAAGTGCATTTTGTTACATCCATTGGGGACATAATTACTGATTATACGTGACTTTTACTGTGTTTTTGTGCGCCATGTGTTTGCGTATCGGCGGCGCGCCGCGTAACATAAAATCATGGTCTGGCATTTGTGATCGACAACAACAACCAACAAACAACAAGCCACTACGTTTACACTTGCTCAGTTCTTGTTTGAATCATCATTGCCAAATCCTTTAATATGAAAAGTACTTTACAGGCTGTGAGTCAGAAGCGCCAGACTGTCCTGCAAAGTTGGAACTTGTCTGCCCACTTTAATACGAAACAGTACCACTGGATTGCAGGCTTACTGGTTCACAGGAAACAGTCCCTCCATAAAAATTCGCTGCAACACATCTGGAATATTTGTGTTCAACTGTTCTGGAACACGTCGTGTGTAAATACACTTAACCGACGTGATTTCTAGTTGTAGTCCACTCTCTTTGTCAGAAGACCGCTGCTCCAAAGTATGGTTTCAGCCTTTCCGACTTTCAGTAACGACACAGTCTCCACAACAGTTGCAGCTGCTGCAACAGCAGATATAAAAGTGAAATTGGAAACAAATATTAACAAAAACCTATAATGGTTATTATTTCAGTGATGACGAACAAACCACTGGATCAAATAAATCATATTTTAGAGACCTGGAAGATCAACAGAGACGAGTGGTGAGGGTGCATGAACCTCTACAGACCTACATCACGAAATCGTACACCCTAGCAACCCAGGGCCATAAAAACCCTTAGTCAACCAAGCCACAACACCCTATTAGCCCAACCATCCGAACACCTTAGTAAACCAACCACAACACCCTAGCAACCATCCACACACCTTAGTTACCATCTCACGTACACCCTAGCAACCATCCAGAAAACACCTGAAGTAACCAACCACAACACCCCTAGGCCAACCATCCAGAACACCTCTAGTTACCATCCCAACACCCTAGCAACCATCCAAACACCTTAGTAACCATCCACAACACCCTAGCAACCATCCAGACAACCCCTTATTTTACCATCCACAACACCCTAGCAAACCATCCACCACACCCTAGCAACCATCCAGACATCTCTTCATACTTTTATTGACATTGGCTGTCTGTTATCGTTTTAAATTACGTCGATTTATTTTTATAATAAATGTATAGAAATATTACATTTTATTTTTTTGTTGTGGTGTTTTAAAAAAAAATTTTTGTTCATTTTTTATTAAAACTTCTGTTGTTAATTTTAAATTATATTTAAACATATGATACATTCTTATCTATAATATCTAAAATGTATAAATAGTTACATATGCCAACCTTATTATGTATTATTTGTTTTTATTTTATTCATTTAAATGCATTTTCTTTACACACACACACACACACACACACACACCCGATCATGCTTCCGAGGGGAATGTGCCTGTACGGCCCAGCAGTCGGAGGGTGGTCAACCTCTGCAAGTCAGAGGGTCCATTTCTCGAAGCCGTCCGGTGGTCCATTGAGCACAGTTTCCCCGGAATGCTAACATTCTCCCTGATTCTCCTCCGGTTCGGGACAAAAGCTGTATTAGTGCCATCCTCGCTGGTGTCTCCACAGCACTGAGCTGCTTCACACACAGGTGTCTCCAACACACACACATGCACACACGCACACACACACACACACACACACACACAACACACACACACACAACCACACTCTCACATACACCACGCAAACACGCACACAACTCACAATACACACATACAGCGACACACATCACACACCACACGCACGCTCGTCTCTCTCTCTCTCACACACACACCTACACTCACACACACACACACACACACACGCCGCTCCGTCTCTCTCTCTCACACACCAACCCACACCCACAACACTACACAAGGCATGTGCATTAACTAGATGCCTTCAGAGTCAGCTATACTTTTTATACATTATAACAGCTATAACAGTTTGTCACCTTTTACCTTGATGCTTTACCACATTTTTTATTTTTGGAGAGGATGTGCTTACCACATTTTATTTTTGAGTAGTAGTATTAATAATTATAAATGTTTATGTTAATATTTATTTGTATTTAATTTGATGTGAATATTTATATTTATATAAATTGATATTGATATGAATATATAATATATATGTGTGTGTGTGTGTGTGTGTGTGTGTGTATATATGTATAATATAAATAAATAATAAATATTTTAATATAATATTTTAATTTATTTGACTATAGAGTAAATTAAGTGTTGTTAAATATTTAAATGCATTTTCTTAGTCTTAAAATATATCTTATTTGTTTTTTTATTTTTTATTTATTTTCTTATTTGTATATATTATATTATTTCTTGAATAGAAATAAAACTAATATATAAATATTTTTAAAACAAATTTCACTACAGAAACAAAATATATCTTATTTATATATATATATATTTTTTTACAGAAGTAAAAATGTTACTATGAAAAAAGTACATTTAAACATTTAAATTATTTACATTTATGGAAATATTATAAATATAAATAAATATTTTAAAAACAGACAAAATATTATATCTTATTTGTTAATTTTTACTGAATTAAAAATGTACTTTAGATAATAAATAAATACATTTCATATTATGATAATTTTATTATAAATAAACATTATATTAAATAATTAATTATACATAGAAAAAAATATAGTGGGATATATAATATGGATAAATTTTTTTAAAGTGATAGTTTGCTTGGTTTGCTGCCGTGTTGTTTATTCCTGTCCTGGGTGTGAAAAGGCTCCCTGCTCTGTAGTTATTTTGGATGTTGAAAGCCACATGTAAAAGCATGGCCTTCATTAAAGTGTTTTTTAGCCGTATCTGGTTGTGGTGTTTGTCTCAAGATACATTGAGTGGTGACATGGTCTTCTTGGACCCCCCACACTGAACGTCCCATTGACCGGCCGTGGCACTGTTGTCTAATAATGCGTGACTCTTTGGGCCCCCAGGGCCGGTCTAAAAGTCAGGGTCCTGCCGCGGTGGGCTTTAGTGAAACGAGCGTTGTAAACAGAGCGTTACCTTCTGACCCGCCGCTCATGACTCGAATCTGTGGACAAAACCTGCCGGCCATCGCATTAGACATGCCTGTTACTGAGATAAAGCTGCTCGCTCGCCTGCACACAGAGACAGAGAGAGAGAGAGAGAGACATTCGCTCGCTCACTCGTCCGTGCACACACAGAGAGAGAGAGATGTTCGCTCGCCCGCACACACACACAGAGAGAGAGACAGACGCTCACTCGCCCATGCACATACAGATAGAGAGTGGGAGAGAGAAGCTCGCTCGCGCCCGCGCACACACATACACAGAGAGAGGGATACGCTTGAACCATTCTCATTTCACACTCACTTTTTCGCATCATCACTCTCTCATCTCTCTCTCTCGCACGCTCTCTCTCTGTCCTGTTCTGAGCAGTTTTTTTTAACCCTTTTGGTTCTCTTCGGTCATTTTTTGCTGGAAAAAGTTTGTTTATTATTATTTTTAAAGGGGTCATATGGATGCGATTTCAAAATTTTCCTTTTCTCTTTGGAGTGTTTACAAGCTCTTGGTGCATAAAGAAGATCTGTACAGTTTGTAAAGACTAAAGCTCAATCGAAAAGAGATTATTCTTCATAAAAGTTGAGATTCGGTCCATGCCCCCTGGAAATGGCTTTGTTCTAACACGCCCCCACATCTCTACGTCACTATGTGGGAAGATTTGCCATAACGCCGCCCAGATATTCACGCAAGAGAAAGAAGGCGTACCTTTTATTTCCCTCGTTGTAGTATTGTTGTTGCCGCTGGGCCGCCATGTCGTATACAGGTTCCCTTCTCAAAAAATTAGCATATTGTGAAAAGTTCATTATTTTTCCATAATGTAATGATAAAAAATTAAACTTCATATATTTTAGATTCATTGCACACCAACTGAAATATTTCAGGTCTTTTATTGTTTTAATACTGATGGATTTTGGCATACAGCTCATTAAAAACCCAAAATTTCCTATCTCAAAAAATTAGCATATCATGAAAAGAGTTCTCTCTAACCGGAGCTATTAACCTAATCATCTGAATCAACTAATTAACTCTAAACACCTGCAAAAAGATTCCCTGAGGCTTTTAAAAACTCCCAGCCTGGTTCTTAACTCAAAAACCGCAATCATGGGTAAGAGGTTAACCCAGAAGGACATCAATTGACACCCTCAAGCGCGAGAGGGTAAGACACAGAAAGACATTTCTGAAAACGAATAGGCTGTTCCCAGAGTGCTGTATCAAGGCACCTCAGTGGGAAGTCTGTGGGAAGGAAAAAAAAAAAAAGTGTTGCAAAAAACGCTGCACAACGAGGGAAGAGGTGACCGGACCCTGAGGAAGATTGTGGAGAAGGACCGGATTCCAGGGACCTTGGGGGACCTGCGGAAGCAGTGGAACTTAGTCTGGAGTAGGGGGGGGGGAAAAAACAACATCCAGAGGCCACCGTTGCACAGGCGTGTGTGCTTTTTGAACCAGAAACAGCGGCAGAAGCGCCTGACCTGGGCTACAGAGAAGCATCACTGGACTGTTTTTAGTGGTCCAAAGTACTTTTTTTTTCCGGATGAAAGCAAATTTTGCATGTCATTCGGAAATCAAGGTGCCAGAGTCTGGAGGAAGACTGGGGAGAAGGAAATGCCAAAATGCCTGAAGTCCAGTGTCAAGTACCCACAGTCAGTGATGGTGTGGGGTGCCATGTCAGCTGCTGGTTGTTGGTCCACTGTGTTTTAAAATCAAGGGCAGGGTCAATGCAGCTAGCTATCAGGAGATTTTGGAGCACTTCATGCTTCCATCTGCTGAAAAGCTTTATGGAGATGAAGATTTCTTTTTTTTTCATCACGACCTGGCACCTGCTCACAGTGCCAAAACCACTGGTAAATGGTTTACTGACCATGGTATTACTGTGCTCAATTGGCCTGCCAACTCTCCTGACCTGAAGCCCATAGAGAAATCTGTGGGATATGTGAAGAGAAAGTTGAGAGACGCAAGACCCCCACACTCTGGATGAGCTTAAGGCCGCTATCGAAGCATCCTGGGCCTCCTAACACCTCAGCAGTGCCACAGGCTGATTGCCTCCATGCCACGCCGCATGTAGAAGCATGTCTTTTCTGCAAAAGGATTCCCGACCAAGTATTGAGTGCATAACTGAACATAATTATTTTAAGGTTGACTTTTTTTGTATTAAAAACACTTTTCTTTTATTGGTCGGATGAAATATGCTAATTTTTTGAGATAGGAATTTTGGGTTTTCAAAATCATCAGTATTAAAACAATAAAAGACCTGAAATATTTCAGTTGGTGTGCAATGAATCTAAAATATATGAAAGTTGAATTTTTTATCATTACATTATGGAAAATAATGAACTTTTTTCACAATATGCTAATTTTTTGAGAAGGACCTGTAGACGCTGTGTGTGTTTCACTGTGAAAGTGAAACTACTTTGTTTAGCCTTCCAAAAGAGGATGCTATCCGCTTCATCCACGGCTCACTCTTGGCCCCCAGCCTCCGCTCATTCAAGCCGGCCATGGCTCACTCTAGACCACGGCTCACTCTAGGCCTCCGGCCTCTGCTCACTCTAGACCGCTGCTCATTCTAGACCGCGGCTCACTCTAGACCGCTGCTCATTCTAGACCGCGGCTCACTCTAGACCGCTGCTCATTCTAGGCCTCCAGCCTCTGCTCACTCTAGACCGCGGCTCACTCTAGGCCTCCGGCCTCTGCTCACTCTAGACCGCGACTAGATCTAGGCCTCCAGCCTCTGCTCACTCTAGACCGCGACTCACTCTAGGCCTCCAGCCTCTGCTCACTCTAGACCGCGGCTCATTCTAGGCCTCCGGCCTCTGCTCACTCTAGTCCGCTGCTCATTCTAGACCGGGGCTCACTCTAGGCCTCCGGCCTCTGCTCACTCTAGACCGCTGCTCATTCTAGACCGTGGCTCACTCTAGACCGTGGCTCACTCTAGGCCTCCGGCCTCTGCTCTTTCAAGACCGCGGCTCACTTTAGACCGTGGCTCACTCTAGGCCTCCGGCCTCTGCTCACTCTAGACCGCTGCTCATTCTAGACCGCGGCTCACTCTAGGCCTCCGGCCTCTGCTCACTCTAGACCTCGGCTCACTCTAGACCTCGGCTCATTCTAGACCTCCGGCCTCTGCTCACTCTAGACCGCTGCTCATTCTAGACCGCGGCTCACTCTAGGCCTCCAGCCTCTGCTCACTCTAGACCGCTGCTCATTCTAGACCGCGGCTCACTCTAGGCCTCCGGCCTCTGCTCACTCTAGACCGCTGCTCATTCTAGACCGCGGCTCACTCTAGACCGCGGCTCACTCTAGGCCTCCGCCTCTGCTCACTCTAGACCTCGGCTCACTCTAGACCGGGGCTCACTCTAGGCCTCCGGCCTCTGCTCACTCTAGACCGCTGCTCATTCTAGACCGCTGCTCACTATAGACCGCGGCTCACTCTAGGCCTCCGGCCTCTGCTCACTCTAGACCTCGGCTCACTCTAGACCGAGGCTCACTCTAGGCCTCCGGTCTCTGCTCACTCTAGACCGCTGCTCATTCTAGACCGCGGCTCACTCTAGGCCTCCGGCCTCTGCTCCACTCTAGACCTCGGCTCACTCTAGACCGCAGCTCACTCTAGGCCTCCGGCCTCAGCTCACTCTAGACCGCTGCTCATTCTAGACCGCAGCTCACTCTAGGCCTCCAGCCTCTGCTCACTCTAGACTGCTGCTCATTCTAGACAGCGGCTCACTCTAGGCCTCCGGCCTCTGCTCACTCTAGACCCGCTGCTCATTCTAGACCGCGGCTCACTCTAGAACCGCGGCTCACTCTAGGCCTCCGGCCTCTGCTCACTCTAGACCTCTGGGCTCATTCTAGAGCGCGGCTCACTCTAGGCCTCCAGCCTCTGCTCACTCTAGACCGCTGCTCATTCTAGACCCCGGCTCACTCTAGGCCTCCGGCCTCTGCTCACTCTAGACCTCTGCTCACTCTAGACCTCGGCTCACTCTAGGCCTCCGGCCTCTGCTCACTCTAGACCGCTGCTCATTCTAGACCGCGGCTCACTCTAGGCCTCCAGCCTCTGCTCACTCTAGACTGCGGCTCATTCTAGACCGCGGCTCACTGTGGACCGCAGCTCATTCTAGACCGCGGCTCACTCTATGCCTCCGGCCTCTGCTCACTCAAGCCGGCCGCGGCTCGCTCTAGACCGCGGCTCACTCTAGACCTCGGCTCGCTCTAGACTTCGGCTCATTCTAGACCGAGGCTCACTCTAGGCCTCCGGTCTCTGCTCACTCTAGACCGCGGCTCACTCTAGGCCTCAGGCCTCTGCTCACTCAAGCCGGCCGCGGTTCCCTCTAGACCGCGGCTCACTCTAGACTGCGGCTCACTCTAGGCCTCAGGCCTCTGCTCACTCAAGCCGGCCGCGGTTCCCTCTAGACCGCGGCTCACTTTAGGCCTCCGGCAGCAGCTCACTCAAGGCCGCAGTGTGTGAACGCTGTTTCGTTGAGAAAGCGAAACTACTTTGTTTGGCCTTCCAAAAGAAAACACGACTAGAAATCATGTTTATATCACATTTATAATGGGTTTTATGTTTATATCTGGTCGCTTCAGCCGGACAGGGCATCACAGTATGGTGAGGTGCGTAACATTTCCATCACACGCTTGAGGCATTCGGCCAATCACAGCACACCTCGCTTTTCAGAACAATGAGCTTTGTGAAAATCGATGTGTTTCAGAAGGTGGGGCATAGAGGAGAAACAATAATGTACAGTATGTGGAAAATAATGTGTTTTTTGAACCTTAAACCACATAAACACATTTCATTACACCAAATACACAAAATAATGTTCCTTTTAGCAACATCATATCACCCCTTTAAAATAATCTTTTTAGTGCTGTACAACGATTCATCACAAAGTTTTTGTATACGTTATATATGTGTGTACTGTGTATATTTATTATGTCTATATAAATACACACACATGCATGTATATATTTAAGAAAAATGTTTATATAATAAATATATTTATATATGATATAAATTATGAGTATAAATAATGTAATGTAATATTATAAAAATGTATACAAAATGTCAATATTTTCAAAATATATACTGTATGTGTGTGTCTTTATATATACATAATAAATATACACAGCACACACATGTATATAAACAAAAACTTTTATTTTGGATGCAAATAATTGGATTAATCGTTGCCCAGCACTACATTTTTTACTTCATTGGATTGTTAAGAAGCTATATGAACACACACAAATAATGACATGAAAGGTTAAATGGTCTGATTGCATTGAAAGCGAGTGGAAGCTTTTGGTCCTGCAGCCAAGCTAAACCTCACTGAAAGCCCAGTTTTTGAGAGATCAACCTCAAATTCGGAAACACAACTTGTTTACCTGTATGGCTTTGATTTCTGAAAATATATATTTAATTTAAAATTTAAAAATAATATTTTTGTGCATTTTTTTAGATAATAACATAAACTTCTGAAACTTAAGTGTACTATAAAATAATTGTATTTCAATTTAGTACTCACTTTTTACTATTTCACTTGTTTATTATTTTTATCTGTTGAGTATCTGGCTAAAGTAAGAAGATAGTTTTGAACACTGGCTGATTATGTACTTTCTCAAATATTAATTTTGGATAATTTTAAACCAAAAAAATGTTATGGACTGCAGCTTTATCATTAATGTGACTATATAAAGCCTATATTAAGAAATAGTGTAATGCATGGATCTAATATGATGTTACACATCCAAAGTTTTTCCCCAGCAGTTTCTCAAGCATTCTCTTAAGACATACTGGTTTATGTTTGTGTGAACACTTAAATACTGTAATTCTGTGTATATGTGTGTTTATCGGGATCACACGCCGTCAGTGACGTCTTTCTAAACTACAGTCAGTAAACTGTGATATAATGTGAGAAATGCTGAAGGTGTCTGAATACATTTTGGTTTGAACTTATATGTATGTATGCGTCTGTGTGTGTGTGTGTGTGTGTGTGTGTAAGTGTATATATGTGTGTGTATATATATGTGTGTGTATATATATATATATATATATATATATATATATATATGCTTCTTTAAAATAACTGTCCAAATGTAGCTGAAGACATGAGATATATTGATCATCAGGAGTGTATGTCTATCAGATCCCATCATCATCATCATCATCATCATCATCCTCTCTGTGTTAGAGCTCATGTGAAGTGGATCTGGAGTCTGTGCCAGTGAAGCGTCAGAGATGTAAAGTGTGTGTTTTATGAGCACGGAGAGGCTTCTCTTTTACAGGGCCATAAATACATTGTTATTAGGTGTTAGGAGTGAGCTGAGATTTATCCCAACGATTAGCCGGCCCAGCATCCTCCTTCCATTAATCCACACACACACACACACACACACACACACACACACACACACACTCACACACTCGTCCGGCTCAGCCTAATTCTTCATCACTTGCTCAAGTAAATTATTTGCTGTGAGGAGTTAATTATCCCTCGTTTAAGGTGCGTTTTTTAAGACGTTGCTGAGACCTGCCGGTGAGTGAATCTTGAGTTCTGGACTTAATTAATAATCGTGAATCCTGCTGAGTGTGAGAGCCACTGGATCAGATCAGCAGATAAAGCACCGGTGGATGAGTGACATCAGCAGGTCAGCTGTCAATCATCTGTCACTCACTCGTCCACTAGGTGGGGCTCCTGCACTGATGATCACCAGTGACCGAGTGTGTCTCAATCTCTCCGCAGGATCACGGATCAGCGCTTCGAGCGGCTGCCGTACTTCATCTTCGGCGACTTCAACTTCAGGCTGGACTCCAAGCAGGTCATTGAGGTCAGTCGAACGCTCTGTGTGTCACAAACACTCACAGTCTGGCTAAAGTTTGCTGCATAGAATACTTGTGTGACCTGATGCATGTGCTCAAATGTGCAGCAGAACACACTGCTTGAGTGCCTTACACTAAGTTTCTGTAAGTTTCCCACAATGTATGTCCAATACAATATATAGAAAATACTAAATAAATAAATTATTTATAGATTAAATAACAAATATGTTAAACATTGTATTATTTAATTATTATTTTGAAATACTACACTATTTCATTAAAAATATATTCCATTATAAATATTTTTAAATGTTTGTTGTCTCTCTCTCTCTCTCTCTCTCTCTCTCTATACATACACACACACATAGTGTTTGTGTATATATAACTATATTAAATCATTATTTATTATAAATTACAAAATGTCAACAATGTATTTCCAATACAACATGTACTGAATAATAATTATTAATAATTTAGATATTTAAAAATATGTAAATAAATCATATATTTTATTATTTTGAAATGCAACATTATTTCATGAAAAATATATTCTATTATAAATATATTTAAGTATTTGTTATATATTATATATATATATATATATATATATATATATATATATATATATATATATAAAAAAACATTGATATAATTATATTTAATAAACAATTTTTTAATAAGTGGTATCATATATTTAATTATTTAAAAAAACTACACTATTTCATTACAATTTTATTTATTTATTTATGCAAAATAAACATTACCTGGGGGAAAAGGTTTTATTTCGGCTAGTTGTGAAGGAAACGTGTCTTATTTTTTGTTAAGCTAAACAAAATATAATAATATAAAAAAAAAACATTTAATTAAATAAAAAAACTTACAAAAAAACAAACTTAAAGACACTTTAAATTAAAACTTAAAAATGAAAGTGAAACCTAAAAATGCAAAAAATAAATAAAAATACTAAACTGAAACCAGAGAATATAAAATGTAATTCACAATTTTAACAAAACTGTTACGTATATCAGCACTGATTTCCAGTATGCAGCAAATACTCAGATGAGCAACATTTACTAAAACACACAAATGCAGCTCTAGACGCTGTATCCCACAATGCATTGTGCTTGACTTGACCTTCCATTTCCATAGTGATGAATGAACCAGATGAAATATGAGACGAAAGTGTTTTTAACATCATCTTTACTCATCATTTGATCAGACTGACAGAGTCACAGCATTAAGACATTTGCACACAGAATTGGTCTTAAAATGCTAAATAACAGAATGATAATGCAGGGAAACTCTAAGCTTTTATAGCGTCATGTGTTTCTGTGAAGGGTCTGAAGGGCCTCGCTTGTGTTTAAAGGCGTCATTAGCACACAATGAGTGTGAGAAAAGCCTCCTCACATAACAATGCTGCTGGAGGGCCGCTCAGCAAACACAGCTGGGCCCCTGAGGACCCCAATGAGTCGTATATGTGAGGGCCGTAAACCAGCTCAGCAGATCCACGGCTCATTGTTCTCAATCAGGTCCTGTGTGTGGCAGGAAGGAGGCGTTGTTGAATAGCTGCTCGAGCTGTAATGATGCATGACGGATTTATTCACACGTTTAATTTAGTTTGATTAGTGCGTATCTGTACCTGTTATTACCCACAATCCTTTATGCAGCAGCTCTCTCCATCCATTCATCCATCAGGTTAATGGTTTTTATTAGTTGTCATAAACAAGCCTCAACTTTTTTATTTGATGCAGATATGTGTCAATGTGTCGTATTTTATAGAAGGCACATCTTGATTTGTTATACCGTATAAATGAAAATGAAATGAGAAGCTGAATTTGAACAGGAAAAGGGAACTTTACATCTTTATATTTGTGATATTAAGTATTTTTATGCACTTAAGTGAGATCGAAGCGTGTGATTGTGTTTTAGGTAATGCATTGTCTTGCAAAAATCAAACCTTTGAAATACAAAGTAATAAAAAGTATATATATATATGGCAGCAAATCATCATATTAGAATGATTTCTGAAGATCGTGTAGACACTGAAGACTGGAGTAATGATGCTGAAAATACAGCTGCACATCACAGAAATAAATTACAAAAAAACTGCTGTTTTAAACTGTAATATTTCATAATTTTACTGTTTTTGCTGTACTTTGGATCAAATAAATGCAGCCTTGATGAGCTTTGATATACACACACACTATATTTATTAGAGATATGACTCTTTTTGCAGTGTTTTGTCTGACCTTCAGGTTAATTTAAGACTGATGTCTAATTTGCTTCTTATATGCTGGATTAACTGTTTTACTTCAATAAAGTTTTCATCAGCAAAATGCACTTTGAGCTGCGTGTAAATAATTTTAGTTTTAGTTTAACAGGTTGTTTACTTTTGAAAGCCTCCCCCCCTTCACTTACAATCTGAGTTTATATGCTGCTCATGATGGAAACACTAATTCATTACCTGCAGGAGGATCACTGAGATGCTGACGTGTGTGTGTGTGTGTGTGTGTGTGTGTGTGTGTGTGTGTTCAGAGGTTACACACACACACACACACACACACACACACACAGACTCTGGGCTACTAAAGCTGGTTTATGTGGGTTGTGTTTGTTTGTGTCGCTCTGATGTCATCACCGGCCAGAGCTCGTTAAAATAGATCCGCCGCTCGTATAGACGTCTGATTTGGAGATTTGTGGTGTGTGTATGTGTATTTGTGCAGCAATGATGGTGTAAAGCACATAAACAAGATAGCCTTGTGTCTGTCTGTGTGTGTGTGTGTGTGTGTGTGTTGGTCTGGCAGTGAGGAACTAGTTCAACACTTTAATGTCAATTAACGTCAGCCACACAATTAGTGTTGGGTCCGAGCTCGACTCCAATTGCGCCGCCGTATTGATTTTTTTCCCCCGTGCAGTTTAACTAGAGATTGATTTACACTCGTGCACACTAATTCACACCAGTTTATTCAAATGTGCGTCTGATGAAGCGCTCGCTAATGATTGTGCTTGTGCACCACATTTAATAATGCAAATATTTAAATATCCTTACAAGAGGAAAAGTGTAAATAAAATGGGTGTTTTGTTTGTATTTTGCAGTGTATGTTCTTTTGATGAGGCTGAATTCAAAGTTAAAGAGTGTCAGGATTCCTTTTTTAATGTCTCTTATTGAACTAATCAGAGAAAACGAAAGTATGAGACTGATAAAATCCTTTTGGTAGTGAATCAGTTTGTGTGGTGACAGCGGCGCGGCTGTGTGCCTGGACTCCAGTATATTTGAAATCCCTCCTAATTAAACTTAATAGAATGTAAATTTAATTTGTGGGAAAATGGCGGCCGTTCCAATCTCAGGATTGATAGGGGCCGACAGGCGGGTTAATTACTGACTTGATCTACTGAGCTCGTGACATAACTTGTGATGTGTTTAATTGGAGTGTATTGGCTGGTTGATGGAGGCTCTGATGCCCCCTATCTGCGGCGCATGTAAACATCAATCTCTCCTTCTTTTGTCCTCTGTCTTTCTGAGGGCCGAGCAGCATGAAATTAAAGGTGGGGCCTCGCAGTACATGACTGATGTAAACTGCTCATTAATGAGCAGTCAGAGGCTCATAAAACTTTCATTTTTCAACATTTGAAGAGCTTTCTAATTGATGGCCTCACGCCAGTGTCAGATCAGTTTGTTTTTACACAGAAATAGAGAAAAACAATAAAACTGTGTGTGTGCGTGCACACTTTTCTGTTATAGATTATATGTTGTGTTACGTTTTGTAGTGTTTTTATGTTGTATGTTACGTTATGTTGTTTTGTTATCCAATGTTATGTTACATTTTGTGTTATGTTGCATTTTGTTGTGTTATGTTACGTTATGTTTTATGTAACCCTATGTTATGTTACGTTATGTCATGTCATGTTATGTTTTGTTGTTACGTTATGTTACGTGTTATGTTACGTTTTCATGTTGTTATGTTTTTATATTCTAAGTTGTTACGTTTTGTGTTATGTTACGTTATGTTTTGTGTAACCCTGTTATGTCATGTTACGTTTTGTTACGTTATGTCATGTTATGTTTTGTTACATCATGTTACGTTTTATGTTATGTCATGTTATGTTTTTTTGTTACATCATGTTACGTTTTATGTTACGTTATGTTATGTTTTTTGTTACATCATGTTACGTTTTATGTTACGTTATGTCATGTTATGTTTTGTTGTTACATCATGTTACGTTTTATGTTACGTTATGTCATGTTATGTTTTGTTGTTACATCATGTTACGTTTTATGTTACGTTATGTCATGTTATGTTTTGTTGTTACATCATGTTACGTTTTATGTTACGTTATGTCATGTTATGTTTGGTTATTCTACGTTATGTTACGTTTTGTGTTTTGTTGTGTTATGTTATGTTTTGTGTAACCCTATGTTATGTTACATCATGTTACGTTTTATGTTACGTTATGTCATGTTATGTTGTTACGTTATGTTATGTTTTGTGGTGTTATGTTTCATTGGCCCGGTTTCACAGACAGGGATTAGCTCAAAACTGGACTAGGCCTTACTTAAATTAAGATATTCAAGCAGCTTTTATAAAAATTCCTTTGAAGAAAACGTTACAGGTGTGCGTCTTGGCGTATTTTAAGATATGTCAGAGCAAGATATTTTCAGTTGAGACAGCTCAAGCATGCATTTTAGTAGGGCTGGGCGAGTTTTCCGATTTTATCTATTAATTCGAATTTAATGTTTTGCCACAATTTTTTTTTGGAATCGCGATTTTGAATACAAATATTACCAAACATTAGAATTAGATGTTTTGACAATAACAGTAAAGAGAAAAGAATGATCCAACCACATGTCGGAGCACGTGATTAACCGCTCATGTGTTACGCGCTCTGTGAAGGACCATGAGTAGAATATATCGCTAGACACCATTTACACAGAATGCACTTTTGTGATGACAGAGATGCAACGCAGGCAGTGGAATAGGAAAAAATGCAAGAAGATGGGAGTTGAACATCTTTTAATAACTATAGCAACGCGTTTTTAGAAAGCGGTTTCATGCATGAGACGCTGCATGAGACTTGAGCACAACAGTCAAACACATCCATGTTTACACAGAAAAAACTATGGAAAAGCAGCGCAATCGAATAAAAAACCTGTAAAGAACTACTACTGTATGTCTGATATTTCATGTTTACATCATGCTGACAGGCTGGAAACTGCTGTTCATTGTTTTTACAGAACATTTATAGTCTACTGGTGTTATACCTTCAGTCATTTTGAATTTAAATTACGTTGACCTTTAAGATTTTTTCAAGTATTTTTCTCGTATTATTTCTGAACATAATATGTATAAGACAAGATTGTAAAAGATGTAGTTGTAGTTTTTCTACAAAGATATTTAACAAGTGATTTGTTTAACATTTACGTCATGATTACACCTTAATGTGTGGTGCACTAGAATAGAATTTTCTTTAACTAGAGGGTTAATAAAGAAAAAGTTACTTGAATCATGTTGTAGTTACATTTTCAAGGTGACTAGTTAAAAATCGTACAGAATCTAGAAGTGGTCCAATGTTCTGAGAACATCGAGATTTTATGTCTGTGAAACCGGGGGATTATGTTTTGTTACGTTGTTATGATTTGTTCTGTAAGGCTGACATCCTGTTGTGTTTTGTCATGTTTTTGTTAGATGTTTTATGTTTTGTTATTTTGTGTTATATGTTATGCTACGTTACGTTATGTTTTGTCGTTTCATCATTTTGTTACATTGCTGTTTGTTCTGTAAAGCTTATGTTCTGTTCTGTTTTTTTTTTTTTGTTTGTTCTGGATAAAGACAGTTCTTTACATATTTTATCTGTGTATTGTTGAGTGTTGTGTGTGTGTATGTGTATGCGCTGGCTGGTTGTGTGTTTGTCCATATGCGCTTGTGTACTTGCACACATGGCAGAATCTGTGGTGGATAGAGAGCTCCCTCACAGCCGTCTGAGTGTGTGTTAATTCATTCTTACACAAAAAAGCTCCATTTCATACAGTGTTTGTGGATTTGGCCCGTCATAAATCAAAGGTGGCAGTGGCATTAAGTACACACTACATTAGTCAGGCTAATTAATTTTGGGACACATCCATCCATTAGTCAGTGGTCCTGTGTTTCATGGGACAGATAGAGAGACCCTGACGGCCGCTGTCAAACCAACCATGAAAATACACACACGCACAAGTGTATCTTCACACACAGGCAAACACATCTGCGTGTTTACACACATCTGATCTCCATCCAACAGTGTCAGATGATACACTCACACGCCTGCTGCTGGAATCACTCTTGTAATGAAATGTAGCCAAATGACTGAATGATATAAACAATAGAAACGAAAAATGAAAATAATATACTATAGAGCAGACAATATCACAACCACTGAAGTGGATGGATGGATAGACTGATGGATGGATAGACTGATGGATGGATAGACTGATGGATGGATAGACTGATGGATGGATAGATGGAAAGATGGATGGATGGATAGACTGATGGATGGAATGATGGATGAAAAGATAGGTGGAGGGATGGAAAGATGGATAAATGGATGAAAAGATAGGTGGAGGGATGGATAGATGGAAAGATGGATAAATGGATGAAAAGTAATGTGGAGGGATGGATGGATGAAAGATAAGTAGATAGATAGACGCACAGACAGATAAACGGATTGATGGATGGATGGATGGATGGATAAATGGATGAAAACGGATGGATGGACAGATAAATGGATGGATGGATGGATGGATAGATAGATGGATGAAATGGTTGGTGGGTGGATAGATGATGGATGGATGGAAAGATAGGTGGATGGCTGGATAGCTGTAAAGATGGATGGATGGATAAATGGATGAAAAGATGGATGGATGGATAAATGGATGAAAAGATAGGTGAATGGATGAAAAGATAGGTGGATGGATGGATGGATGGATAAATGGATGAAAAGATAGGTGGATGGATGGATGGATGGATGGATGGATGGACGATGGATGGATATATTGAAAGATGGGTGGGTGGATGGATGGATAAATGGATGAAAAGACAGGTGGATGGATGAATGATGGATGGATATATTGAAAGATGGGTGGGTGGATGGATGGATAAATGGATGAAAAGATAGGTGGATGGATGATGGATGCATGGATGGATGAACGATGGATGGATATATTGAAAGATGGGTGGGTGGATGGATGGATAAATGGATGAAAAGATAGGTAGGTGGATGGATGCATGGATGGATGGACTGATGGATGGATAGATAAATGGATGAAAAGATAGGTGGATGGATGGATGGATGAAAAGATGGATGGATTGAATGATAGGTGGATGGATGAACAGATAAATAAATGGATGGATGGAAGGATGTATAGATAGAAAGAAGGACGGACAGATGGAGAAATGGCTGGATGGATGATAGTAGTTAGTTTAGTGGTTTGTTTGTTTGTGAGGGAGTTTCTTGCAGTGTGTTTTGTGTGATCTGCTGTGTTTTTGTTTTCTGTGGTGGTTTGTGCTGTAGTTGATCAGGAAGAGTTGCGTAACGATGTGTTCATTCTCCAGCACAATGCTCCTCGTCGTTCAGCGTTTGCTCCAGATAAACCCACATGATCTCTGATCTCCGTCCCTCCGCGTGTTTTTATCAGTGCTAACAAAGAGCGTCACACATCACGGCCGAGAGATGTGCCTTTAATCAGAGCCTAATTAAAACAGTGAGAATGAAGAACAGCCACAGGCTGTTCCTCTCACAGCCTCATTAACAACAGGCCGTTTGAGCGCGCTGCGTGCGGAGTGGCGAGGGCTTCGCCTGGCACAGAGACCCTCACGCCATCATGACTCCATTCAGAGCGCCAGGAGTGTCCTTCTGCTGCGGCACACTTCACACGCACAGATTTACAGCTCTGATACTACAGCTTTCTGATAAACAAAGATTTAATAGCTTTAATAGCTTTTATTTTTCTCTTTTCTTTTTAAGCACCAACATTTAGTTTATTTAATTTAATTTAATTTTATTTTATTTTCAATTTTTTATATTGCATTGTGTTTATTTTTATTTTATTTATTTTATTTTATTATTTTACTTTTTATTTGATTTTTATTTTATTAAAATTTTTAAAGTTTTTATATATATTTGGGTTAGTGTTTTAAAAATTATTTTTTACTTTTTATCATATTCTTTATGGTATTTTTATTTTATTTAACTTTATCTTATATTATTTTGTTTCTCCTGTATTATAAAAATCTATAATTATGTATGTCTATATATTTTTAACATTTTTTATTTTCTTTTATTATAGTTTATTTTACTTTTTGTTTTATTTACTGTTTAATTTACTTACTGTAATTTGTTTTATTTATTTTGTATGATTTATATTATTTTTATTCAATTACATTTTATTATATTTATTTTATTTTACTTATTTAATTGTTTTTATTGAGTTTTTTTTTTCATTGCTCTTCTGTGTGCTCCATTATATATTCGAACTGTTCTATCCCTCATTATCTTTAGCTGCATCACATTATCACTGAGTTTTGTTTGCAGGTGTTTTATACTGTTTTGTGGCGTAGCTGCATCAGAGTTTTGTTGTGATCAGGTCTTTATTTCAGGTTTTTCTCACACATTCATCTCAAGGTCTGAACTCCCTGCGGGATTGGCCGTTGCGTTTGCGTGTTTCTCTCGTGTCAGTGCTGGCATTTGGGCTCCTCTCACTGACTGACATTAAACACAAGCGTCCCGCCGCTCGTCCTTCATATTTAAGAGAGCCATTAAGTGGCACATTGAGGATTCATGGCCTCTCGTCTTGAACTCCTCCTGTGATTTATCTGCTGTATCGGCTTTTGTTTGAGCGCAGAATGAATCCAGCGACTGCTCCAGCATCTGTCGGTGTCATCATGTAATATCCACAGAAACTCATCCGTCTGCGCTGGGTTTTAGTTGTTGGTCTACAATATTTAAACCTACTAGACAGACGAGCTGTTTTGATAAGCTGTAACGTATAATCAGATGTTTATTCAGTTATGAAAACATTTCCACTTCAAACGGAGATTGAGACACTTTACAATCCTTTATTATCACTATAGGCTATGTTTACAGTATTTATAGTATTTACATCCTTGCTGTTATAGTTTATTGAACTGAACTGAACTAAAATGAAAAACATGAAATAAAAACCACATTTTGTTACTCCTCAAAATAAAATTTAATAATAACTGCAAGCAGCGCTTATACCGGGTTCAAGCATTTCTTAAGGCACATAAGGAACAAGACATTGTGTTAACCATGGCTATAACCCTGTAAATCAATTATTTAAAATAGGCATTTTTTGGCAATAGCAGGGTAATTTACCAAGAAATTTGATGATTTTTTAACCTATGGTGGAATTTCCATAAAATGTAGGCATGCTTGTTTAGAATGATATTGTCACATGTTTTTCAACCACGTTTTCGTGAAGTTTTGAGTTTTTGTTTAGGTTTTATAGGCTTTTGGGTATTTTTTGCCACGCCTCTTTTTTAATTTACCCATTTAAAGCTAACCAATGGACAAAATTCAATATTTTTTGATGATTATTGATCTAGAGAGTCCAGAGAATTGTGCTGCAGTGGTTTGATAGAGAGCGAAAAACCTAGGACTAGTTCGCCAAAGTAGTTTTTTTTTTTAACATAATTGAGAATAAATAATGAACAATTTGATTGACAGCAGTAGTTCTTGAGGCAGAGTTGCTCAGCATGAGGAGATCTATCAAATGATATGAAGATTGAGTGTATGTGTGAAAAATCTCGCAATATAAAATCACTTATGCACTCATAAATGATTGTATATTACCCCCCCCCCCCCCCCCCCCCCCAGTGACCGATTTCTTTCACAATTCTTTAACAGACCTTCAGGGCCATGAGTCGAACATGCCCATTAAGTTTCGTTCCGATCAACCCCGTTAACCTTGTCTAATAGGTGCTTAAATTCTTTGGCCAATGGTGGCCATGTTTTTTGAGATACGCAGATGACCCTTGTGCCACTTTGGGCTAATACACTGCATACCAAATTTTTAAATTCTTTGGCCAAAACATTTGTTGTAGTTATGAGTCCTTTATGGTAGCGGACCAACAGTTGTGTAGTTATAGCCATTTATGTATTTTTTCCATCTTAATTGGGAAAAAAATATTGATATTCAATATAGAATTATTTTTTGCAGTGATTTGGTTTTGATCGGGTGTAAAACCTAGGACTAGTTCGCAAAAGTAGGTTTTGAATTTACTTCACAATGGCGGGAAAACCGGACCTCGTAGAGCGAATCTGACTTTCTACACTTTTTTTGTTTGTTTTGACCCAAGGATTTAAAAAATATCTATATTTTTGAGTCTATGACAAACAGTCTAACAGTTTTGCATTTTTGACCGCTGTAGCGCCCCCTATAGGCCGATTGGGGCGAGTCTTTGGATCTGAGTAACGAGCAACACTACTACCATCTGACCAAGTTTCAGTTCTCTAGACCTACGATCTGACCAAGTTTCAGTTCTCTAGATAGGAAGAAGAAGAAAAATCCCTACAATTATAATAGGGTTTTAGCACTATGTGCTTGAACCCCCTTATTATAAACAAAAAAAAATGTTTCAGGGATGATTATAATAATAATATTATTAATAATAATAATTATAAAATAAAATAATAATAATACAATTAAAATTATATATAGATATATATATATATATATATTACACAATGTAAATATTTTTCATATATTATACTTTATTGTTTGTATTTCATATTTTTTCTTCTTAATCCTCTTCATCCCACATGAGACATAAGGCCGGGGTGTATTAATATAGGCATAAAATAAATATACACAGTACAACACACACATAATTTTTGTAAGCAAAAACTTTTATTTGGGATGCGATCAATCATTTGACAGCACTAATATATAAATATATATATATACATATATATATGTGTGTGTGTGTTGTGTGTGTGTGTGTGTGTGTGTGTAAATGTATAGTATATATATATATATATTATATATATATATATACTATACTATATATATATATATAATCATATATATATAATATATATATATAACAACAAAATTACTAAAACTTTAAAATAAAATTATAAAAATTAAAAACAAATAAATAATTTAACTCAATTTGGAATTTAACTAAAATTAAAATGAAAACAAAAAATATAAAAAAACAGATTCAAAATATTAATAAAGACTATAATAGTATCTCAATGATACTAAAATAATGCTATTTACAGCTCAAATAATATAATTTGTTTCTTAATCATGTAAATGCTTTAACAAACCTTCAGATTTCGGAAATATAAAACGTACAAATAAATACAAAATTAAATAAAGTAAAAAAAATCAGATAAAAAAAAATAAAAGGAAAACAGTATAAGAAATCTAAAAATATACAAATAAATAAAAAATATAAAAGATAATATAAAAATAGAAAATAAAAAGGATAAAATAATTATGAATAAAACATTTTAGTTACTCTAATGAATTAAAATAAATATTAATAATTGATTGTGAGTGTGTGATTTCTGGAGGGTGTGTGTCTGATGGTGTGGAGGAGCAGGAGCTTGTCCTCTTCCCGGGGGGCTTTTGTTCCTGATTTCATGCTATCAGAGCGACAGCATGTTTCTCAGCTTCGGCCTGTCAGCCTCATAAAGGGCCTGCGCCGGGGTCACAGCTCGAGGGACGGCCGTGAAAAATCGCTCAAAACCGGACGACAAAGCCCACCCAGAACACATCAGCGCAAACACCGTCTGTCTCAATCTAACGCTGAAGATCACCGCATTTCACTCCACAGTCAACAGGATGGAATAAGAAATCACATTCTGTATCAAGAATTTCACTCCACAGTCAACAGGATGGAATAAGAAATCACATTCTGTATCAAGAAAATTAAACCATTTACTGAAGATTAAACACATTTTACACCCAACACAAAACACCACAACTAAAATTATTTAACAGGCGAAAGAATAAACAATTGCAAGAAGTCACAAAAACACACAACTAAATTTAATAAAAAAATTAAAACAGAAAAAAATTAAATAAAAACTGACTCAAAATATTAATAAAGACTATAATAATATCTCGTTTAATTTTTGTATAAGGCATAATAATTTTTCTTTTGTTTTGTTTTATGTTATGCTGAGTTTGCTGTGAAACATAAAATAAATCTAAAATAAAATAATTAGAAAAAGTCAAATAAACACAAAAAATAAAACAATCTAAAATAAAAAATAAAATCAGATTTACTGAAAATGAAACATTTTATGTCCAAACTACTGTACTGTAAAATAAGTGTAATAAAAAGAAGATAAAAAGAAAAACAAAAATTAATTAAATTTGTCATTAATGCAAAGAAAAAAAAAAGCATAATGTAAACATAACAATGAAAAAAAAAATCACAATCTAAATATAAATCTTTTTTTTCTCAGTTATAATGATCCTAAAATTTGCTTATTTTTAAAATTATGAAATAAAATAATTTACAAGTGGTTTCTTTTCTTTTGATTTTTTTGGAGTAAATTTTTTTGTCATGAGATCCACTCAAATCTCTCTCTCTCTCTCTCTCTGTATACGTGTCTGTGTCTCTCCACCTCTTCCCTGGATCTCCCAGGTTGAAGGAGGCGGATCATCTGAAGGAAGTGGTGCAGATAAATTAAAGGCTGTTAGTGTGAATGAAGCCTCATTGTGTTCGGCTCTATTGTAGCGGCTCCTTTCACACTGTAACACAGAAAAGCTCCGTCTCTCTCTCACACACACACACACACACACAGATCAGCGCTATGAGACTCTTCCGCTCAAGTGTTGATCTGTTAAACTCTTAATGAGTGACTGCAGCGGGTTCATTCATTAAGAGTGTTATTATGACGCTGAAAGTGCTTCAGATTAAACCTCTTCATTCTTCATCAGGTGTGTTTCTCATATGAGAAATCATCAATAAATCAGCTGTTTGTTTGTTTCACACACACATTAGTGGTTTGCGAGTGTCGGTGGAGATCAGCGTCTCATTAATTGTTGCTTGTTGAACTTTATTGATTGTCGGTAATGAACTCTGCTGAGACGCTCGTTAGAGGAGAGCTAATCTCTGCTTAATTGAGCGTTTGTCCCATCCTCTCTGAAATGAGAACCACACACTTAGCTTTTATTCATCAATAAGGTATGAAATTAATATTGCACTCACCAGTCAAGTTGGCTGCTAAAAATTAAATATATATTATATATATATATATATATATATATATATATATATATAGTAATATATGTATATGTATGTATATAATTGCTCTGATTCTGAGTTACTGAGCTAAAAGCCTTTAGTTTTATGACCTAAAATAGAAATGAAAACAAAATTTAAATAAAGACAATTATTTTAGAAAAGTTATTTTAATAAATAGCATTTATTTATTTTTTGTAATTTCAGAAACAATGTATTACAATATTAAAGGTGTGTCCAGTTTGTGAGTTTGTTGATTCTTTGTTTTGCTTTGTTTGTTTAGTTTTTTTATTTTTTTATTTTTTTTATTGCAGAAAGAATTTATTAAGTTTTTGTTTGCATTATTTTTTTGTTTTGTTTTTTACTCATTTCTTTCTTTTAATTATTTCTTTATTTTAATAGAAAATAAATAAATAAATAAATGTTAATTATATAAATTTTTATTAAGATTTTTTTTTTTTACCTACCCACTAAAGTATATTCACTGTGAGAAATAAGTGAAAAACAAAAAGTAAATAAAACATGTTTTTGAAAGAAGTCTCTTCTGCTCATCAAGCCTGCATTTATTTTGATCAAAAAATACAGAAAACAAAACAGTAATATTGTGAAATATTATTACAACTTAAAATAAGAGTTTTTCTATTTGAATATACTTTAAAAAAATAAGGTTTATTTCTGTGATGCAAAGCTGATTTTCAGCATCATTACTCCATGCCTTCAGTGTCACATGTAACATCTCCCTATCACATGATCATTTAGAAATCATGTCTAATAGTCTGATTTATTATGAGTGTTTGAAACAGTTTCTGCTGTCTAATATATTTGATGAATCAAAAGGTTAAAAAGAACTGCATTTATTCAAAATAAAAAAAAAAATTCTAATAATATATATTCTAAGAATATATTTTCTTTACTATCTCTTTTTATCAATTTAACACATCCTTGCTGATAAAAGTATTGATTTTTATTTAAAAAAAGAAAGAAAAAAAATTACTGACCAGTAGTGTATATGGTTATTACAAAACATTTAGATTTTAAAACATAGCTTCTTTTTTTTTTTTTTTTTTACTTTTTATTCATCAAAGTATCCTAAAAAAAGTATCACATGTTCTGAAAAAATATGTAAGCAGCAAGAACCTGTTTCCAACTTTGATAATGGAATCATCATATTAGAATGATTTTCTAAAGGATCATGTGATTATGATCCTAAAATGTCAGCTTTGCATCACAGAACTAAATGATAATTTAAAGTATAATAAATTTAAAAACACTATTTTAAATTGTAATAATATATCACAATATTACATTTTTTTTGATCAAATAAATGCAGGCTTGATGAGCAGAAGAAACTTCTTTCAAAAACATTAAAAATAGTAATGTTTCCAAACTTTTGACCTGTACTGTATGAACTGAACAAATTAATAGCAGTCAATTCTACTTCATGATATTTGTAAATCAAATCCAGTGTCAATTTATTTAATTTTATTAATATTTTTTTTGTAAAAAAAACAAACAAACAAACAAAAAAAATTTAATTAGGAAAAATGCTGAAAAGCATACAAATACTAAATTATTTAAACAATATTCCTCTTTTGATTTTATTATTTTTAATTTAATATTATTATATTATTTTGTTTTTTTTATTTGTTTTTATTTTTTCTCACTCTGTACCCTAACTTAAGACAATAACATTAAGACAATAATTTTTTTAAAATAAATACATTTTAATATTATTATATTATTTGATTTTAATATTTCTCCTCTAATGTAATAAATATAGTAATGATCAATTCTACATTGCTGTAATGATTGTGAATCAGATCCAGTGGGATTGCAGATGCGTCCCGTGAGAAGAACCGGATCAGATCTGAGTGTGAACGTGTTGTAATAGAATCAGTCAGGAGTGTGTGACGGAGAGAGCTCCACTGATCCAGCAGCACTGAGTGAACAGACATTAACCAGTCTGTTGACCATCTGTGCTGCCTGGTTTCACAGATCTGCATGAACAGCAGGAGAGAGTGTGTGTGTGTGTGTGTGTGTGTGTGTGTGTGTGTGTGTGTGTGTGTGTGGGTGGATGTTGACCATCTGTGCTGCCTTTTAACTAACGTTCAGCTTAAACCAGAGAGTGGACACACACACCCATTAACTACAAACACAACACACACTCACAAATGCGCACCATCACTGCTTGCACTCCATCCTGTCCAGAGAAGCCCTGTTCTTTTTTCTTTCTTTTTTCTTTTTTTTCGCTACGCTATTGTGTGTGTGTGTGTGTGTGTGTGTGAGAGAGAGAGAGAGTGAGAGAGAGAGAGAGAGAGAGAGAGAGAGAGATAATGTATGGGTGTTGGTTAGTGTGTGATTGTGTGTGTGTGTGTGTGTGTGTGTGTGTGTGTGTGTAAGTGTTGGTCTGTGTGTGTGTGTGTGTGTATGGTGGTCAGTGTGTGTGTGTGTGTGTGTGTGAGAGAGAGAGTGTATGGGTGTTGGTTAGTGTGTGATTGTGTGTGTGTGTGTGTGTGTGTGTGTGTGGTGGATGGTGGTCAGTGGTGTGTGTGTGTTGTGTGGTGTGTTGTGTGTGTGTGTGTGAATGGGTGTGTGTATGGTGTTCAGTGTGGTGTGTGTGTGTGTGTGTGTGAGGGTGGTCAGTGTTCAGTGTGTGGTGTGTTGTGTGTGTGAGTGAGTGTGTGTGTGTATGGTGGTCTGTGTGTGTGTGTGTGTGTGTGTGTGTGTGTATGGTGGTCAGTGGTGGTATGGTGGTCAGTGTGGTGTGTGTGAGTGAGTGTGTGTGTGTATGGTGGTCAGTGTGTGTGTGTGTATGTGTGGTGGTCACTGTGTGTGTGTGTGTGTGTGTGTGTGTGTATGTGTGGTGGTCACTGTGTGTGTGTGTGTGTGTGTGTGTATGTGTGGTGGGTCACTGTGTGTGTTGTGTGTGTGTGTGTGTGTGTGTGTGGTGGTCACACTGTGTGTGTGGTGTGTGTGTGTGTGTGTGTGTGTGTGTGTGTGTGTGTGTGTGTGTGTGTGTGTGTGCGTGTGTGGTGGTCACTGTGTGTGTGTATATATGTTGGTCAGTGTGTGTGTGTGATGATCCTGCTCACTCTCTCTCTCTCTCTCTCTCTCTCTCTCTCTGGGTGTGTCTGTGCCCCCAGTGCTGGAAGGTCATGGGGGTCAAAGTGATGAATTTTTATGGGGCTGTTCCTTGTGTTTCAGGCCTATTCTATTCTCCTTGCGCTGCACTGACTCTCAAAGACTTCCAGAACGGCCAATTTGTCCTGCGGGGCTCTAGAGAATGGCCCATTCGAGTGGTTAAATACCAGAGGGGCGAACACACACACACAGCTCCTCTCTCGCATCCCACAATGATTTGTGGCCCGTCCATTATCTGCGGCGGAGAACAAACGCGCTTGGACGGGGCCCGGCGGTATTGGAGGCCCTTGGCCCTGCTGCCCATTGTTTTAGAGAGATTTCCCAGATGTTGGGATGGCCAAGATAAATAGGCGGCTTTATCCTCTCTCTTCCACACCTCTTTATCTGCCCTTGTCTCTTTTCAGCGCACGGACCCCCTACATTGAGTTGCTCCACCGCAGGGGCTGATGGGAAAAGGGTTGTTGTGTTATAATGCTATGTGTTCTCTAAATTTAAATCATCTAGTGAAGGGGATGATGGGAAAAGGCAGTGTTAAAGGGACAGTTCACCCTAAAATTAAAATTCTGTCTTCATTTACTCTCCCTCAAGTTGTGGAACACAAAAGAAGATATTTTGAAGAAACCAAACAGTTGACGGTAGCAATTGACCTCTATAGTATTTTTTCCATATTATGGAAGTCAATGGGTACCGTCAGCAGAACTTTTTTAAACGAAAGATAACCAAGGTTTATACAACAATGATGTACTAAAGAAATGTTGTTTTTCCTTTGCATTTTCACGTACAGACAACTAAAAGCTCTGCGTTGTACTACACACGAGTGCACATACGCATTCCTGTTGACTGAACATGTAATGTGCATGTGCACGACATCACCATTTTAAAAACCTGCATTTAATATGATGATTCCGTTACTGCTCAGACCGGAACATCTCCAGGATAGTTTTTGTTTTGTTTTTAGTTTTTTACTTTGAAGCCATATTCAATCAGAGATTGCTTGTAAATATCACAAATAGTTATAAAGCAATGACCAGGGCTATTATAGATAAATAAAACTGAAACTAAAATTAAAACGAATAATTAAAAAAAAATATATATATATTTTTTTTTAAATAATTAAATAAAAATTAATGCAAGTTATATATAGCTACTAAAATGTATACATATTAAAATAAAGATAGATATATAGAATGTATCTAAAATGTATATTAAAATCATATAAAAATAAATGATATGGAAATTATAAATATACAAAACAAATAAATATTAGTAATTAGCCATTTAATTTTATTAGTAATTCTGTTTAAAATATTAGTAATTTTGTGTATTATGTTATATTTTATTTAATATAAATTACACACACACACACACACACACACACACACACACGCACACACACACACACATATATATGAAGAGTTTGGTTCCAAAACGCAATAAATTCATTTTGATCAATCTGAGTAAAAATGTGTTTTCTTTACCAAGACAGTGGCAAGATGAAAACCACTATTTTCTGTTTCAAACTTTCACATAGCATCTTTAGGTTATAATAACATTAAAAATTCAAATCCAGATTTAGATTTTCAAAGATTTATTATAAAATTGTATCTTTTTTTATAACTTTTTTTTTTTTTTTTTTTTTTTTTTTTTTTTTTTTTTTTTTTTTTTTTTTTATTTTATTTTTTTTTTTTTTTTTTTTGTTTTTTTTTATTTTTTTTTTCTTTTTTTCCCCCAAAATGCAATAAATCCATGACAGTTTTTTTTTTCATTGAATCAATATAAAAGTTATTTTTTCATATTGAAACACAACATAGTAAGTTGATCCACATATGACAGACTCTGAACTTACTGAACTCTGAACTCAGTACTAATATTATATACAGGCACTGGACTAAAAAAACATTCAATCAGTCATCGCTCCCAAAATGAGTTCAGCAGGTCATCTGGTTAATGCTATAAATTAATTACAACAATAAAAGAAAATTTCATCATAAACAGCAACATCACATTAAACCACAGAAATTCCAAAATGATATTTCCCTTATTCAACTAGCTACCATAAGTGCATTCATCTTTGCCATGTTACATTCATCAGTTGACTAGTGCTATACGCTGTATTAACAAAAACATTAATGGCATTAATAAAAACACTTAGACAAGCTACGCAATATCGAGTTCATAATTGAGTGCGACTCATCTGTGATTATGAATGTGATAACTTGTCAGTGATGTACGGCTCTGTGTATTAAATGCCACTCCATCTGAAAGCACGCGAAGGAGATTTATCACAGAACTGGCTTACTGACGAGATGCGCATGACAATCACATGCGATTTATCATGCAGCCCTTGTTTAATGATCACAGATACAAAGTAGAGGAGTAAAACTAAGATGCAGAGAGTATTCAGAGCGCCGACATTACTGTCTAGAGTGCGTGGAATGGTGCGCTGTGATTGGTTGTTACCGTTTACAGTGCGTGGAATTGTGCGCTGTGATTGGTTGAGTGGATTTATCGCATTCTGCAAAGAAAGGAGTCTGGCGTTTGTCGCGGTTTGGGAAAAAAGGGAGAAAACATGATAACATATAATAACTCGGCGAATATTGTGTTTTGCGTAAAATTAAAAATGGACTTTTCAATACCGACCAGATACAATAATGATTTTGGCGGAAAGTATTTTTTTATTATTATTTTTTTTATGCCGTTTATTATGTTTTGGAACCAAACTCTTCATATATATATATATATATATATATATACACACACATAATGTAAAAAAATTCAACAATGTTTTGGTGTACACACATATTAGAACCAATATACAATATTATAAATGTAATATAAAATATAGCTGCAAGCAGCAATTACGGGGTTTAAGCACATTAAGGCCTTTAAGAAGGTATGTTTTTAGGTTCTAGGCCAACCTAGAATGGTTGACAGTAAAAGACATCCAAAATGGAGAATGGGCTCACAGATACATAGATACAAAAAGAAATGGTTAAACTATTATATTAATACTCAATAAGCATGCACACATACAAGCAGAACCAAACACACATATACAGACATACAAGCACACACATTTTGTTGCAGTATAGATGATAGGTGACAGTTCTTAATGCAAGTCTTCTTGTTTGTATGAACAGAATGGTAAGCTGTGACTAAATGTGATTTTAAATGTGGGAACAGTGATTTTATAACATGTAAGCATGAATCCATTAAACCTATGAACAGTACTGTTTCACTGCATTTAATGAGCCCATTAGTGGTTTTCCGCTGCCATCTAGTGGTTATAATTGCAATTTCTCATACAAGACTGTGTTTTTAACCTTTATACTTATTATAGTATATATATTATATACCTGTCCAAATGCAAATGTTCAAAATTTTTTATTTATTTTTTTGGATAATTTTTGACCTATAGAGACTAGAGAATAGTACTGCACTGATTTTATTAATTTTGAGTTTAAAACCTACGACAAGGTCACAAAAGTCGTTGAAATGACCGTTATTGCTAACCAAAGGACAAAATTCAACATTTTTTTAATAATTATTGATCAATGAGTTTCGTTAGCCTTGTCAAATAAGGTAACCTTGTCAAATAGGTGTTTAGGTTTGTTTTTTTTGTGGTGTGCATGTTTTTTGGTATATGCTTGTGCCACTTTGGACCAAGATGCTGGATACCAATTTTCAAGCCGATCGTACCAATGGTTGCCTAGTTATAACTGAATTTGTTTTTTGTCTTATTGCGCCCCCAAGTGGCAGAGCTACGCAATTTTTTTTTGTTTGACCAAAGATTGAGCTCATACACGTGTACCGAGTTTGGTGAAGATATCTCATTCCGTTCAAGAGTTATGCCTCAATTAACATTTGGCTAACGTTAGCATAGACGCTTTTTAAGATTGAGGTTTTATGCGTGTAATAGAAATAGAAATAACTTTTTTTGATAATTATTTATATTCAGTGTCCAGATAATATTTTTACAGTGGTTTGGTTCCATTCTGGTTTAGGGTTTAGGACTTGTTAATAGTTGTAGGTTTCGTTCAGTGTCCAGATAATATTTTTACAGTGGTTTGGTTCCAATCGGGTTAAAAATCTAGGACTAGTAATTACGAATTTTTTTTTTTTGCGGAAACGTGCGTTGTAGAGCAACGATGTAAAGTTTAGCGGTCTACGCTAGAGTCTACGTTAAACGGTTTACGAGCAACGGCCAAAAATGTCTAAAATTTTAGCTTTTTGCACTGTAGCGCCCCCCTTCGGCCGATTGCGACGAGACTTTGTCAACCTCTCCCCAAATTGAGCTCTACGATCTGGCCAAGTTTCACGTCTCTAGGCCTTACGGTTTGGTCTGCACGATCAGTTTTAGGGCGGAAGAATAATAATACAAAAAATTTTTTTTTAAATCTTAACAATTTCAGTAGGGTTTCAGCACTGCGCGCTATAATTTATCCTATAATTTATCCTAGTTTGCTTGTGCTAATCTCCATTTCTCATTTTCTTCTGGAAATGCTGGAGATGTTCTGGTCAATATTAGAATAAAGACTTTAATCTTAATCTGTAAATGTGGCCTTTTTTTGCATTTTCACTGGATTTTTTTCAGCGCAGTGTGTCTCTTTTTTTCTGTTTTTTTCTAGATCTGTGTTCTGTTGTTGATTTTTTTCTGGGCTGTGATGGCAGCTCTGTAGAATTATGGGATAGAAATCAATAGTGTCAGGATTGAGTGATCAGGGAAAGTTTTAGTGCTGTGGGCTCAAGGCTTCATCAACACGGTTTAAAGCACGTCTCCTGAACCCTGAGCACAGGACTCACTTTACTGCGCTCCGGATTAATCGCCTCCAGCAGAGCATCATGGGATTGGCCTGAACACACGGGGCTTGTTGTAGGATGTAGTAACTTTTGTGCCACATTTTTCTGACTGTGTGACATTCACTGCCTGGAAGTTAAGCTGAAAGTCCCTAGAAATGACACACCTGGATGTTTGTTTGTTTTATAAAACTGTGTAATTATCATAGAATTATTTTTATTGTTTTTAGATTTTATATTAATATAAATAACTGTATTTTAGTTTTTATGTAATATAAACATTTATATATAATATTTAATTTGTTAACATACCTTAAATATTATATACTGCATCTTATATATATATATTTCATATTACAAACAACAAAGAATAAACATAAATATTATTGATATTAAATTATTTTTTATTAATATTATCACAGTTATGTTTGTTGAAAATATATTTATTTTATATTTTACATATTATATTTTTTTATAATATTATATAGTTTTATACACACATGAAAAATGTAATATAAATTTTTGCTGTATATGTTTTTGTGGTATTTATGTTATTAAGCTTATTTATTTAATATAAATTGCAAAAAATATATCATATTCACGCACACACATAATATATTAGGTACAGTATATTTTAAAACAGTAAACATGTAAAATATATAAACACACAACTTATATTTTGGATGCGGATTAAGAGAAAAAAGGACAGGAATAACACGGCAGCTTTAGCACTTTGCGTAAAATTTAAAAATTTTTTTATTTATTTTTTCAATAATAACACCACCAGATATGATACTGATTTTTTTGGCGGGAATTATTTTTAAATAATATATTTTTTAAATGCCGTTTTTCACATTTGGAACCAAACTCTTCAATATATATATGATTTTTTTCAATTATATATATTTTTTTCCTTTCAATCTTTTATAGATGTTTCCTCTGAATGTCTTCATTCCTGCACTGATCCGCCTCTCAGTGTTTATTCATCTCCTCCCGGAGTATGAAATGCATGTTAATGTGATTTTTGAGACGAGGTCAGGGAGCTGGTGCTTCTGAACTTCACATGACCTGCGGCGTCCAATCACAGGCCTGTGCTCAGGTCAGCGTGAGTTGTGTTGATTGAACCTGGTGTCGTAATCAAGATCACGGGCCTTTAATTAATGATATGTTTTTAAATAAGCTGCAGCAGGGACACACATGATGAGGTGAAATCTGATCACTCACTGCTCAGTTGAAACACATGATCAAATCAGTCCGTCTCTGACTCTGTGTGATTGATTTACTGTAGCCTGATGTGATGGAAAACACACAAGTTTTTATTTTTTGGCTTTCCTGTTGTGAAGCACTGACATGTTTGGAGTTCATGTTTACTTACCTGCTTTAATAGTACAAAACAAACCCTGAATTATACCGCGGTAGAAGCTTTCACCGCGGTACTTCCATGTTTTGTGGACAGTTTGAGGTTGTAAATACCTGAGTAAGGTAATCAATCAGTACCAGAGTATAGAAGTACTTTACCAGCACTGTACCGTAGTATCACCACAGTACATTATGTAAGAGTAGACAGAGATATGAATACAAATGTCTGTATATATTTTGTGTGTATAGTATTTTTGTATTTATACATTTATAACTTATTTTATACAATTAAATATATATATATATAAAATATATGATAAATTATATATTTTACATATAATGTATACATATTTATATTTTTTATATTTGACAATCTCATCTACATATCTATTTGAAATATAAATAAAAGAATGAAAAATATATAATTATATACATATAAAATAACTTTGAAATTGGCATTTGAAATTCAAAGAATAATGTTTAGATATTTATTTATTTATTTAAGCAATAATCATAAATAAATTCATATAAAATAAAATATTTAAAAATGAATAACTTTTTTTTAATGGACAGTTGAAATTAATTATTATTTATTTATATTTTTTATATTTGACAATCTAATCTATAAATCTAAAAAATATATAATTATTATATATATATAAAATAACTTTAAAATTGGCATTTGAAATTCAAAGAATAATTTTTAGATATTTTTTTATTTATTTATTCAAGCAATAATCATAAATTAATAAATTCATATAAAATAAAATATTTAAAAAACTTTTTTTTTTTTAATGGACAGTTGAAATTAAAATGTAAACATAACCCTATTCATAAATTAATTTATTTCCCATTTCTGTGTTATTCCTGATTGGTCAGTAATATCATTCTGTGCTTTAGTATTATCTAATGACTTTAAACTGTATAATTGATCATTGACTCATTAATTTCCTCTTTTTGCTCATAGAATATTCCGTTTTTATTTAAGTAGTCGTATAAAAATCATGTGCATTCAGAGGGTCAGTATCACAAAATGACCAGCTGATTTTATATCATCTGAAGCCTCGTGGTTTCTCAAATCCATCTGAATATGAATGTTTTCTGAACTCTGCAGTAAGATGCTTTTCCCGCATCAGTTTCTGCTTGATCGGCTTTCAATCTCAGCAGCAGTGTTTGAGTTTTTCTTTCTTCTTGAGAAAAATCAGAAGTGAATAAATGGTGTGACTCCTGACGGCCGCTCTCACTGTCTCTGGCCCTTTTGAGCTGTTTTTCCAGAGCTATTCATTACAAAATCAGCTTAATGAGAGCAATTCTTCCTGGCTCAATTAGTGCATCTCGCTGGCCCAAAAACCTTAATGAGAGCAAAGCGCATTAGTGCTCCGCTGCAAATGACTGAAAGATGGAGCGATTTGTTGGCTCTTTAGAGAGCAGCTTAAGCCGAAGCTGTTTGTTCTCCTGCCGGGTTTTATTGGCTTGGACCTGATTAGCTAATCTGTGCTTTGAATTTCAATGGCTTCTCGGGCCGGGAACCGGATTACCTCATTCAGCGGTCCTCAAACACAGATGGCCCGAATGTTTAACCGATTGTTAAAAGAGTCGACAAACGGGACTTTTTCACGGAGCCACACAGTCTTTAAGCTCGATGCATTGCGGAGGAAAGAAAGAGAGAAGATGCTCCTGTGTTGTGCTGCTCTGATGTGATACAGCGAGTGTCGTCCTCTTCTTCTTCTTCCTCCTTCAAGAGTCTGTGCTCGACGGCCAGATGTAGACGGTGAGATCCACCGACACCAATGAAGTACACACACAGACATACCACACACACACACACACACACACACACACATACCACACACACCACACACACACACACACACACAGACACACAGACACACACACACACACACACACACACACACGCACACACACACACACACACCCACACACACACACACACACACACACCACACCACACACACACACACGCACACACACACACAACACACACACACACAACACACACACACACACACACACACACACACACACACATACATATCATATACACACACACACACACACACACACAGTCATAACACACTCACACACACAGACACACACACACGCACACACACAGACACACATACACACACACACACACACACACACACAACATTCACAGATACACGCACACACACACACACACACACACACACACA
Organism: Cyprinus carpio; assembly: GCF_018340385.1. NCBI lineage: Eukaryota > Metazoa > Chordata > Actinopteri > Cypriniformes > Cyprinidae > Cyprinus > Cyprinus carpio. The sequence continues at coordinate 30,968,398 of NC_056609.1, read as the reverse complement.
CACACACACACACACACACACAGACACACACACACACACATATATAAATACACTTACCAGTCAAAAGTTTTTGAACAGTAATATTTTTAATGTTTTTTAAAGAAGTCTCTTCTGCTCACCAAATCTGTATTTATTTGATCCAAATATTAGAATGATTTCTGAAGGATCACGTGACACTGAAGACTGAATGCTGAAAATTCATCTTGGATCACAGGAATAAATTACACTTTAACAGAGATTCACACAGAAAACAGCTGCTTTAAATAGTATAAATATTTCAAATTTTTACTGATTTTGCTGTGTTTTGGATTAAATAAACGCAGGCTTGCTGAGCAGAAGAGACTTCTTTAAAAAACATTAAAAATCTTACTGTTCAAAAACTTTTAACTTGACCTTGACTTTTTGCTGATGACATTGTGTGATCTGTCTATGTGTGAATGTTGGTGTGATTTACAAGGGTTCACTTTTTCCTCACTCATCAGATCTTTAATCTACTACAAGCTCCTCCATAATCACACCATAATTTGGTGTAGATCTGTTAAACATAAAGGTTTTTATTATACACTACCATTCAAAAGTTTGGGGTCAATAGGATTTTTATTTATTTTTTTAATGGAAAAAAGTCTCTCCTGCTCACCAAGGCTGCATTTCTTTGATCAAAAACACAGTAAACTGTGAAATATTATTTCAGTGTAACACAGCAGTTTTCTATGTGAATATCTGTTAAACTGTAATTTATTTCTGTGATCAAAGCTGAATTTTCAGCATCATTACTTGATAAATAAACTGTGATACATTTTATTTTTCAGGATTCACAGATGAATAGTAAATTCAAAAGAACAGCATTTATTTAAAACAGAGATCTTTTGTAACATTATAAATATCTTTACTGACACTTTTGATCAATTTAACACATCCTTGATGAATAAAAGCAATCATTTCTTTAAAAAAGTAATTTTATTGACCCACAATTTTGAACCAGAGACAATGTTGTACACTTTATTTATAAAATTAGGTCTCATTGGTTTCTGCTGTTAAAGGTTGTTCACTGAAGCTAATGAAGATCTGTGTTTGTTCTCTGTCCTCTCACAGGTTGTCCTCCAGCTGGAAAAGAAGTTATTTAACTACATTAACCAGGATGTTTTCCGGGAAAACAATGGGACGCAGGTAAGAGACTCGTTCCTGTTTAAATGCCTCATAACCGTGTGAATGTTTGACTTCTGTCTTCCTGAATGAGACGCTTTGATGGAGAGCAGCTGCGGAGCGTGATGAACTTTATGAATTAAGACGATTAGCTGCACACTGGATGTCATTGTGGATACAGATGTTAGGGCAGGGTATGATAGAGGGGTCAGATCTGAATCCTGCTATCAGTGCTTATGAAGAGACACATTCACAACATACAAATAATAGATCACATTCCATTTCCATGCAGCATTTCAGTTTAGTACAGTTATTTGGAAATAAATAAATAAAATAATGTTAACAGATAAAATAATTACAAAAAAGTCACATCATTAAAAGCCACATCCCAAACACTTTAAACAATGTACATTTTAAAAACAATTTTACTCTCCCATTACCAAATTTCGTCAAATTACAAAAAGTCTTACAAGTAAATACAATAATGCATAAATAATGAAAACAAGTCACTGGACATCACATATAAAGAATCAAAACGCATGCGCCATGGATCAATAAAATGGAATAGCCTCTGCAGGGACAATAATTAAATGATTTTACTATTTACTATTACTGAGGTGCTTTACTGGCAGCTTATTTAACTCAAGGAAATGCATCCTGAGATTAATCAGATATTAATACAACATAATATTACAACTTATAGCCTATATGTACAAAATGACGCAGTTATTGCATGCTATAGTCAGAATGTGTGACTATTCTGTTGTAGACGTGCTCTTCCCAAACCAAACGTGCTAAAACATGGCAACTAAACCCAAAGAATTCACAACGTTTTATTAGAATAACGTTCTCATTTGAATGTTATATACACGACATTCCCAATCATAGTTATTAATGTTGTGCACTGCTGTTTGAGCTGCGTGCGCTGAGCTAAAGATGATCACTGGTTAACTGAAGCACTTAACGCTTAACCAAACACGTTCTCTATGAGATAAATCAGATATACATCAAATAAACACAATATTACAATATACAACTGCACAAATGCCTGCAAATGCACAAGCGAAATTAACTGTCATGGAGGTAGCTCCGTTGTGGATGTGCTCAACGGCGCACAAAACACGGGCACACAAAGATTCAACAGCATTATTTACATTAATGTTCTCATTAGAATTTTATGTAGCCTTTATGACAGACTTGCCCTGCACATGTTGCACTTAAGTGTAGTGTTCTTTTCGAAGTAATTGCAATCATATTTCAGGCATTTCAAAACCATCATGGTGAACAGCGTGCATTTGAAGGAAATAATGCATCATTTAAGATATCGGCCAAATTTTCTTATCAGGCCGATACAGATAACAGAAAAAAATTGCATTTATCGGGCAGATACCAATAACAGAAAAAATAAAATAAATAATTTATCGAGCCGATACCGATAACAGAAGGAAAAAAAATCATTTATCGGGCCGATACGATAACAGAAAAAAATTGCATTTATCGGGCAGATACCGATAACAGAAAAAATAAAATAAATAATTTATCGAGCGGGTACCGATATAAGGATGGCAGAAAAAATATTTTATTGTGGGGATGATGATGATAGAAGAAAATTGATTTTATTTGTTGGGATGATGATAACAGAAAAAAAATTCAATTATCGGGCAGATACCGATAAAAGAAAAAATAAAATAAATAATTTATCGAGCCGATACAGATAACAGAAGGAAAAAAAATCATTTATCGGGCCGATACGATAACAGAAAAAAATTGCATTTATTGGGCAGATACCGATAAAAGAAAAAATAAAATAAATAATTTATCGAGCCGATACCGATAACAGAAGGGAAAAAAATCATTTATCGGGCCGATACGATAACAGAAAAAAAAATCATTTATCGGGCCGATACCGATAACAGAAAAAAAATTGCATTTATCGGGCAGATACCAATAACAGAAAAAATAAAATAATTTATTGAGCCGATACCGATAACAGAAGGAAAAAAAATCATTTATCGGGCCGATACCGATAAAAGAAAAAAAATTGCATTTATCGGCCGATACCGATAACAGAAGGGAAAAAAAATCATTTATCGGGCCGATACCGATAACAGAAGGGGGAAAAAATCATTTATCAGGCCGATACCGATAACAGAAGGAAAAAAATCATTTATCAGGCCGATACGATAACAGAAAAAAATTGCATTTATCGGGCCGATACCGATATGGTGGCTGATATATCATGCATCCCTATTTTTTTAAGCTAAAATAAATAGTTTGCAACCACTTACCTTAAAAAAAACGTATAGCATTTTTTCAGTGTATTCACAGTACTAATGCAACAACTTCATAACTTGGTTTCTTGAGTAATGCAGACATGCACTAGCCAGACGCATCAATCATTTTGCAGCATCATGTGCGTTACAAACGTTGCACTCAGGTTAAAATAAGCTACTTTTTTTTTAAATGCTTCTCAAGACCTTGTGTTTTTCTACATCCACAGACCTATGTCTAGCTTTTATTGGATTTAAAAAGAAAATAACTATATGAACGGCCTCTCAAAGTGCGTTAACGTCATGTCAGAATTACTAAAAGTTTCTTTCAGTCTTGCATGCGAAACACAAATCACTTCAACAGTTAATGATTCCTTGTTTCTCCCATTTAAACAGTCTGAATGTGCAGCTGGTGTATGTTAATTCCAATTATTTGAGTTAATTTCGGTTAAACTAAATGAAAACGAGAAGTTGAAATATATAGCTGAAATAAATGTTTTATTTTTTGTTATTTCAGTTAATGTTTGTTTTTCAAATGTGAAATAAGCTCATTATCTGACAGTATGAGAGGAGTGAGGATTGTTTTCCAACGTCTGTCTGTTTATTCTTTCTCAAAATTACCAAGAGAATCATTAACAGGAGCATAAAGGAGCTGAAATCGTTAGTGGGTCTGTGTGTGTGTGTGTGTGTGTGTGTGTGTGTGTGTGATGGATGTCCTGATGGCACATGAGAGATAATCTGATGGTCATGCTCTGCTTAAACACACCGTCTCATGATCCCTGGAAAACAAACTGCCTCCAGAACGACGAATGTCCCTCCTGCGCCTCGACTCCCAGCATCCTTCATCAACGACTAGAGTTGTACCGGCTTGACAGAAATTTAATTCGAGGCAGCTCTCGAAAATAATTATTGTATTTTGAAAGGAGTAATCATTGGTCAGGACATGATTGAATATGTCCATGCCTATTGGGACTGACTTTTGCCATGATTAATAGGTTTGTTTAGTCGATATAGCCATCGAAATTGTATAATTAATTATCCAGGCGGCTGTCAGGCGGTGAGGATGGAGCGCTCTGATGAGGATTTGGGAAGATTAAATTTTCCGCAGGGCCCGTGTGTGTGTGTGTGAGACGCCTCCATCCCACTAACTCTCATTGATTTTGCTTCAGTGTCTCTTTATTGAAACTTTATCAGGTGGATCCGAGTGGAATCTGGAGCGAGTGATGAACTTCTCCGTCTGCGCTCGTCATGCGGGCCGCGTACACGTGCTACATCGCTCAAACCGCAGTTTTTAAGAGTCCCAATAAATAAATAAATAACGCAAGGCTCTCATCCGACACGCGCCATATTTCAGCTGTCGTTCCCGCCGAGGCATCGCTGATCAAAGCAGACTCGAGGAAACACCGCGTGCATGAGAATCCGCTCACATCACGCTGTTATCAGTCTGATATTGGAAACAGATCTGTGTTTTCTGTACATTATTATAGTTTGAGGTCTGTAAAGTCAGGTTTATTGATATAGTGCTTCACATAATGCAGATTCATTCACAACAGAAACAGAAAAACAAGCATCAAAGACGCAAAGTTCTATACAAGTATCAGTCATTTCAGTTATGATTGAACTATAAAGCAGCTTTACTGAAGATTATATCGACTGAAAAATATTTGTTGATGTTGTAAATAAAAGAAAGATTATTGGAGTGAGTTTTATCAGAAAATGCAATTGCAGTGTTTCTACTGCACATTTTTTTTTTTTTTGTTATTTGTTTTTAATTTGTTTGGTTTGTTTGCTATACAGCAATTGATTGTTTACTGAAATTTTTTTTTTCAGTGTAGTTCAATTATTGTATAATTATGCTTTTTCAAGAACTGCTAAATCAATACATTTTACTGAATATCAATTGTCTTTAAATGAAAGACCATTAATATTCAGTCAAATTGATCAGATTAGAGTTACAATGTTTTAATGCCGTTTTGTCTTTCCTTTTAAAAACAGTATAATATTGATTATTGAGCATAGCATAAAATATTTATCTCTCATTTCATCTGGGTTTTATATTTCAGTGCATCGTTGGTCAGAGCAGTTTATAGTCAATTGACTATAGTTGCAATTCTTAAATATAAAACACCTAAAACTTAAGAGAAAAAAATAGTAAAGAAAGATATAAAGACAGATGCACAATCTGTTCCTCTATTCATCAGTTACAAGTTTCAGACATTTGAACACCAAAATTACAAAGAATGAAAAACCAGTTTATTGCAATATTTGTTCTGAGTGAAGCTGCTCGTGTCGAGGCTGTAATGTTTGATTGGCTTTAGTTTTTGAGCATTGATGATGTGTTAGTGAGAGATGAATGCTGCACTCCAAATAATGCATTTGTCATAAATAGTGTGAAAATATGGCTGCTGCCATGAAATAAAGTGTGTGGATTAAAACTCAAATGAAAGCACCTCTCACCCGGCTCTTATCGATGGCCTTTAAAGGCATCAGCTGTTGTCAGAGCTCTTATTTGACCGAACATAAATCAATGCACGATTACGGCAGGAGACGCCGATCGGCCCAAACCGCACGCGGCGCTGTGATTAAGGACTGTCTGCGTTTATTGGGCTGAGGTGGTGTTTTGGAGGAGTTTGTTTGTATTTATTTATTTTCGTCTGCTTCACAAGGTCACCGGCGCTGACGGATCACGAGCGGGACGAGGCGGGTTTTACTGCTGACCCACCAGAGCAGCAAATCACTCGGATAAATTGACCCGCATGAAATGTAGTGTGAAATTTCAGCCCGCGGGTCTCTAGCTGCTAAATGAATTACTCAGCATTCACACACACACACACACACACACATAAACACACACGTGTGTCATAGCTGTACTTTGACTTTCCCTTTTCACTGTGAACAGCGGTAGATTTTACATTTCAGCAAATACATATATATATATATATATATATATATATATATATATATATATATATATATATATATATATATATATATATATATAGCGAGAGAGATGGGTAGATTATCTATATAAGATTACAAATTACATGTTTAAAATTCAGTAATGTAATTCAGATTACTAATTTTAGGTAACGTATTCTGACTACATCTGGATTACTTGTAGGGATGGGTGAAAAAAATACATTACCATATTTTTGCTATATATTTTTCTATAACGATAACAGTGACGATAATTCAGGGAATCCTGTTTCTTTAGAGAAAAGTATTATCTTTCTTATTTTTTTCCCAAAATAGTGTGTTGTGAGCATTACTGAGTACACATGTAATGTAATGACTGTTTAATTTATACTGGAAGCCAGAGGGCGCTCTCGTGTAGAAACTCCACACATGCATCGCAGAAGTAATAGCACTGACGACGCTCCATGAAATAACTAATATGAACAAAGGCATTCAGTATCGGTGAATAACACGCAGATAGAGAAATTTGAAGACAAAAAACATAAGATTGCACAAAATATATGGTTTATCTGTGTTCTTCAAGCAATCTTAGGTATTTTTTATAAGGAATGCATTAAAATATATATTTATAATGCAATGGTAATCAATAGCCTTTATCACTGTATATAATGGTATCGTTCTGTAATATGAAACCACGTCTGATCACAGAAAGAAGTTACTTCAAACACTTGACTATGTTATTAAGTTAAGTTAGTTGGAGAAATAGCATGTCAATAAATGATATCTTTGCTGGACAGCAGGTTTGTAAACAGACTCTTACACATGCAAACTGTATCGGACACATGCTACTGTAGTATATTTATTCAGAGCGATTTATGTGCACTGTACAGTCCTGACCAAACAGATCCAGATTGTAGAAAGAGCTCCTCATTTAGTGATAAACTCCTCCTCAATTTCACGTTCACTATGTCGCTCTGCACGGTTGCACAAAGAAATACGTCAACAACTAGACTTTATCTTCATTATCGCAGGAAGACTAATTCTTATCATGGAGAGAATTTTTACCGGTATATTGCAAACGATATCACCCATCCCTAATTACTTGTGACCATGTAATCAATTACTACCCAGCACTATATATATATATACACACACACACACACACACACCATGGTCTGTCTGAATTAGGGATGCACGATATTATCGGACCAATATCGGAATCGGCAGATAATGGCTTTAAATGTAAATATCGGCATCAAATTTTTCATATCAGGCCGATGCCGATATTTACATTTAAAGCCATTATCTGCCGATTCTGATATTGGTCCGATAATATCGTGCATCCCTAATTCAGACAGACCATGGTATATATATATAGGGTCCTAGTGTCCGTTCGGTGAGGAGTTTTAATTCCACAGGGGTTGCTGTTGGCCTACTTTAAATAAAAGGAAAGCAAAGTACACAAATAATATTTAGACAGTGTTACTGATTAAATAAAGCTGTAATTGATGCCATAAAATCATGAGTATGTTTTGATTTAAAGGTCAGAAGCTTACATGAACAAAACAAAACAAAAATCACAAACATGACACTTAAATAATTTTATATATACTGATTTATTCATTAATGTGTAATGTGTTTTTTTTTTAACTAATTATGAGCTCTAAAAGATTTTTTTACAACTCTTTTGCTTTAGACCATTTACAAATGTTAAATCATAAAATAAAATGTTAAGGTTACCACTGCGTCTTTCTGTGGGGAAAAATGCAGTGATTAATATATAGTTTATTTATAGTTATTTTCAAATCTTCAATGTACTGTCATTATAAAATAACTTTATTATTGTTTATTTAATTCTAACAAATAAGTTAAAACTAACCAAAATGAAAAATAATTATAAATCGGTATCGGCTATCGGCCAAAATGAGTTGAACATTTTGAGCATATCGGATATCGGCAAAAATCCAATATCGTGCATCCCTAGTCTGAATACTGGATTCTGATTGGCTGGCACGCAGACCGATCGCTGCATGGCATCGAAGCATCACGGTACTGTGATGTCATAAAACGATCAGTCTGCATGCTGCTGCTTCAAATCAAACACACCTCATCTCACAGCCGGTGCGTTACACTCACATCCACGTGGAAGTTCTTCATTGTGAGTGAAGCAGACACAAAGTTCACAAACTGTAATACAGTACTGACTGTTTTTGCTCAAGTTCGCTGACGAAGTTTCAGTCAAAGCCACAACAGAACCAGCAACACAGCGGTTTGTTGATACTGAATGAATCCACGTTTTTGAACGAATCAATCAACGAATCAATGAAAATTTATTTTTTGATTGATCCGTAATTAATTCAAATAAATGTGATCTCACCGCAGTATTTAATCTGTGTGTCTGGTTTGAAGTGGGCAGAATGCTAGAGCTTACGAACTGTAACTGACGAAAATAACCGAAAATAAATAATAAAGTTATTTTTACCCTTCCGGTCAAATATTTTGCTGCGAAACATTATTAACAGCTTTACCTTGAAAATGCTTCTTGGCCTCCACGTCATATATTATCCCTTACATAAAATATGTTTTCATTCTCATTTATGCATTTAACAGCTGCAAAGTAATTTACAACAGAGGAGCAAAAGCAAGTTTCCATTATATAATGGCACGTTTATTAGAAAGCTAATAAAAATGTATAAACTCATTACAGTAAAGACAATTTAGCAGGAAAATGTTTATTTGTTTGTTTCTGACATACTGTAGTAAATTTACATACAGTACATTATATATATATATATATGGGGTGTAACAATATGCATATTCGCATTGAACCAAATATGTACGTATATATATATATATATTGAATGCATGATAAATATACCCTGCTATATCCTGTGGCTGTTGTAAATGCATGAGTGTCAGTGTTGTTGTGAAATATCTGTGTGTTTGTGTGTTATTTGCGTCACTGGAAGTGTGTGTGTGTGTGTGTGTGTGTGTGTGTGTGTGTGTGTGTGTGTGTGTGTGTGTGTGTGTGTGTGTGTGTGTGTGTGTGTGTGTAAAGTGATGAATGTTGTTCATTTGCCCTCCTGAACCACAGATGCTGCTGAACACTTCACTGCCGCTCAAATAATCACACACACACACACACACACGCACAGACACACACACACACACACACGCACAGACACACACACACACACACACACACAGGTTTATCTAAATAAGCACATGTCAAGGACTGTTAAAGCGAGTCATAATAACTACTGAGTAACTCAAAAGAAAACCACAGTCACTGTGTTTATGAATCATGTTATACAGTATCTTTGAGGAGGTGTTGACACATTAAATTTGTTCTGGTGGCAGTTTCATACACAACACACACTGAATATCAGTCCTAATTTATTGAAAAGTGTTAATGGAGCACTAATAAACTCTGAGTGTTTGTGTCTGTGTTTGTGTGTGATTAGTAATTAGTCAGAGCTGGTAGCTGTCTGTCACACACACACACACACACACACACACACACACGCACGCATGCACACAGTGATGAAGGTGTCATGTACACCTGTTGATTATCTTCTCATAATTAATGTGTACACACACAGGCTAATTATTCTGCAGCGTTTGATTAATGACTGTGGAGTCTCAGACAGAGAGGACAGCTGGGAAATGATTGATGAACACACACGCCGCACCACACGGAAACTGACATACGTGTGTGTGAAACACACACACACACACACACACACACACACACACACACACACACACACACACACACACACACACAGGCAAACAGCTTCATCTGCTTCAGCTTCACATCACAACAGAGTTTTCTTACTGAGATCAGATGCTGCTGCTTTCTGCCCTCATTTAATATTTCTCTGTGCAAATGGCAATGCAAGTGTGTGTGTGTGTGTGTGTGTGTGTGTGAGTGTGTGTGTGTGTGTGTGTGTGTGTGTGTATGAGTGTGTGTGTGTGAGTGCTTGCATGTTACTGTGTGTGTGTGTGTGTGTGTGTGTGTGTGTGTATATGAGTGTATGTGTGTGTGCGTGAGTGCTTGCATGTGTCTGTTTGTGTGTGTCTGTGTGTGTGTGTGTGTGTGTGTATGCGTGAGTGTGTGTGTGCGTGAGTGCTTGCGTGTCTGTGTGTGTGTGTGTGTGTGTGTGAGTTTAAATGTGTGTGTTCTTCAGGGCAGGAAGTGTGTGTGTGTGTGTGTGTGGATGGCAGGAGGGCGGTCTTATGTTAATGAGCTCATTGTTTATGTATTCCTCCTGCCCTGACTCTCTCTGTTTCTGTGTTTGTCTGCAGCTCTTAGAGTTCGACAGAGAGCTGTCTGTGTTTAAGGAGCGTCTGCACGAGCTGGACATCTCGTTTCCTCCGAGGTACGATCACCTGCAGTGTTTCAGGCTCCTCACATCTCCAGATCAGCAGCTTGATGGAGCTCTGAAAGAGCTGAGAGCACCACTGAGCAGAGCTATCAAGTTCTTAAACATCAAATCCAAACTCTCAAGATCAAACTTAAAATTGCACTTTCATTTTTGGTGGTGCACTGATTCTCAAAGTTTTTGCTTTTGTGTAAATGGTGCACAGTGAGTTGTTAAAGTTAAAGCATAGTTATGAGAATATAATAATAATTAGAAATATATTATTAAATGTGTAAAGTTAATTATAACAGTGATAGTTTATACAGTTGATAAATCTATTAATTTATTAAATGTATACATTCATTTATGTATATAATAATGTTAATTAAGGTATTTTTTACAAAGTTTAATAACTATAATATTGATTACTGATTTAAGTTTACAACAACAGCAACAACAATAATAATAATAATAATAATAATAATAATACAAATTTAAAACATTCTAAAATTTTGTTATTAAATATAAAAATAATGATAATGATTGTTAATTTATAAAATACTTGTATGTTAAATTGTAATGTTTATAGTAATTTATCATTTAAGTTTATTTAATTTGTAAATATATTATTTAATATTTAAAGTTTAGAATAATAGTAATAATAATAATAGAATTTCAAAGAACAAGTATTGCTTAATTATTTATATTTATAAAGTTGATAAATATATTAATTGAAGAATTTTATATTATCAATAATATACTATAAAATGCATTATAATAATAACAATAATAACAACAATTTATTATTTTTAACAATAATAATAATATAATGTCAATTTAAAACATGATTTAAATTATTAATACTGATACTAATTTAATTAATTTATAAATGTAATAATGATAATGCAATTTTAAAACAATGATTTAAATAATATTGATAATAACTTATAAAATTATTAATAATAATGCACATTTTTAACATAATGATTTAAATAATTAATAATGATGATAATTTATAATTAATTTATACAATTATTATTAATAATAATAATACCATTTTAAATACCAATTATTTCTTAATCATTTATATTTTTAAAGTTGATAAATATATTAATTTATATTGATTCATATTTATGTATACATGTCTTTTATTTATAAAGTTTTGTATAATAATGTAGAAAATGTTTAATAATAATTATACTGCTACTACTAATAATACAAATAATAAGGAATTCTTATGAATAACAATAATACATTATTAATAGTAATTATTATTATTATTAGTTTACTAGTAATAATTAATAGATTCCATCCTGAAGCCTTCTGTGGGTCTGAGTGGTGCTAATGCTGGCAGAAAGGTGTTTTGTTGAAGCGTGTTAAAGATCATCTCGTTCTCTGTGAGCGTTTCTGACCCTCCAGAGAGCGTCTGACCCTTCTCTGCTGCCTTAATATGCTAAAGCCATAGTGGATCGTCCTCAAACAGACGAATCTATAATGAGGCTTTCAGAGCGCGGATCTTACGAGCTAATGATGCTCGACTCAATCAGAGCAGATCATCAAACGCTGGAATCAAACAATAATAACGCACTGTTTCAGGACGCATTATAGATGAGTGAGTAGAGACTGAGACGCACTCGAGTCATCAGGAGAACTCATTCAGAAACACCCATGGCTTCATCCTTACATCAGCTGGTCTCTTACTCTGTGGTGCACCATGCATTTACACTGATGCACTTGACAGATGCTTTTATCCCAAGTGACTTGCATTGAATTAAAGCTGTGCATTTGATCAGTTCAGTCCCTGAGAGTCTTCAGGAAGCCTAATGCTGTGGCACTTCCATTAAACTAAATTCATTTATTCCTGAAACACCAAATCCGAAATTAAAGGTTTCAATTAGCTGAAATCCAAATCCAAACATAGTTTATTTAATAATGGATTAACCAATCAAATAATAATAATAATATATAATCAACTAAATAAATAAATATTTTAATATATACCGATTAATTATTAAATAATCTAATCAGTTAATATTAAATAATTGTAATATTTAAGTTGAGTTTTATAGAAACTTTTTTATGATATAAATCTTTTCATTCAATTTATTTTATTTAATTTATAACTAGAATAGATCAGTTCATAATAGTAATGATTTAAAATGTACTTAATATACATTATTTAATTATGAATAATTAACGATAACAATTTAAATAGATTTAATTAAATTATAATAATGCAATTTTATAATCAACACCCAAATAAACACTGAGTTGTATATAAACATTAAGTTTAATTCAGGTTTTTATGATATAAATGTTTCTAAAAAAAATTCACTTTTTTTTTTACACATTAAATACGGAAGTATTTAAGAAATAAGAAGCGTATAATGAATATGAATGTAGTGAACATTCATTTATTTCATATTGAGAGTAACAATGCAATGCATATTTTTTTACATCTTGGTTTATCAACATACAGTTTGATTAAAAACAAGAGATCAAGATTGTTAATCCAGTGCTAGTGTCCACGTTTACCTGTTTAATTTTCTTCTACAATATTTTTTCATGACATAGACACTAAAACGCAGCACTGGAGAAGCATTAATTTAAGTCAGTGATTTTGAGTAGTTTTAAAGCTGATTTTGAGCTGAATGTTTTAGGTTTGTGTGATCTGTAGCTGGTCTGCAGCGGATGGACACGTGTTTAATCCTGCAGGCGCTGACGCTCGGTGTGTTTGTGAGTGTTGTAAACGCTCATGAAGGGCCAGTGTATGGTGTGTTTGAGCGCGACCCTTCACACACGCGGCGCTCACACAGAGACGTGTGGAATTTGAGCGGCTCCTGCCAACGCTGAAGCTGGAGCCGCGCCGCCGACGAATCAGACACACACACACACACACACACACACACACCAATGCTACTGCAGTCACACAAACCAGCAAAACCAGGAGCGAAATCATGCTTTCCCAAAACTTTATAAAAAAAAAAAAAAAATTATATATATATATATATACTATATATATATATATATATATATATATATATATATATATATATATATATATATATGCACAGTATTTTGAAAATTACAACTTTTTAATTCAATATATTTTACCTGAAATGCCAATGCAACCAAGAAACATAAAAAATAAATAAATCTTAATTTTTTTTTTTTTTTTTTTTGGTATTGAAAGCAATCATTTTTGGAACTAATTTGGAAAAATACACAAAATAGCTGCTGTTTTGTGTCTGAAATAATGGGATGGAAATATCTTCAATGGAAAACTGGAAATATTATGTAATCTTCAGCTGGATAATCTGATATTAAAAAAAAAAGTGTTTTCTTAAAATTGTAATGAAAGATTATAAAAGATGTTAGGCTATATAATCTTTTTTTATCCACTAATTTATGAATGGCTGAAAA
>NC_056609.1:30861782-30949282 GCF_018340385.1 Cyprinus carpio | reverse complement strand
ACAAAAGAAAGAAAGTCACACAGGTTTGAAACAACATGATTCTGAGTAAATGTTTTTAATGTTATGAATGGTTAAGCTAGTGTGAGAATCTCACTGTAAGACACACAGGTGGGCAATTGTTGAGTTTACCAGCACAGCCCCATTAATTAGTGTAATTAGTCTTGGCAGGAGTGTGATAGTGTCTGCCGGTCTCCGGTTCACACACCCAGCAGCAGCGTGTACTCTGCCAGATAAGTTTGTACACACTAATCGACAGCATTAATCACCGCCCTGCGGCTCCGCGCCGCTGTTTGCTGTAGCATTAGCTGTGTGTGTGTGTGTGTGTGTGTGTGTGTGTGTGTGTGTGTGTGTGTGTGTGTGTGAACACCAGCGCTCCTCATGTGAGCAGTGACAGTCGCTCTCTTCCTGCCTACACAGCATTATAAGTCATCACTGATGTGAAGACTGATCTAAGATGACTTGTTTTGGCCAAATACAGCAGGTAACACAATCCTAGAATACACTGCAATGAGATCCTATGAGTCAAAACTAATGTGGATCTGAAATATATTTAATTCAGTACTAAACTGTAAACTAAAATAGTTCACTCCAATCGCAGAAATTTGTTTCCCGTGGAAGCCATTTCCGCCATGGGATAAAAACAAAACAAAACAAAAATTTTTAACTTTATATCTCAATTAAATTAATTCCGACTTTATATCTCACAATTCCGACTTTATATCTTGTAACTCCGACTTTATATCTCGCAATTCCGACTTTTTATCTCGCAATTCCTACTTTATATCACACAATTCCGACTTTATATCTCAAAATTCTGAATTTATATCTTGCAATTCAACTTTATATCACACAATTCCGACTTTGTATCTCGCAATTCCGACTTTTTATCTCGCAATTCCGACTTTTTATCTCGCAATTCCGACTTTATATCTCAAAATTCTGACTTTGTATCTTGCAATTCCGACTTTGTATCTCGCAATTCCGACTTTTTATCTCGCAATTCCGACTTTATATCTCAAAATTCTGACTTTATATCTTGCAATTTTGACTTTATATCCCGTAATTCCAAGTTTGTTTTTTTTCTCAAAATTGAAAGTTTATATCACGCAATTCTGACTTTATTTCTGACAACTCTGACTTCTTATCTTGCAATTCTGACTTAATATCTCTCTATTCCAACTTTTTTCTCAAAATTGGAAGCTTATATCTCACAATTCCAACTTTTAATCTTGCAATTCCGACTTTATATCTCATTTCCGACTTTATATCTCACAATTCACAATTTTTAGCTTGTAATTTCAACTTTATATATTGCAATTCTGCTTTTTTGTTGTTGTTGTTGTTTTTCTGATAATTGCTAGAAAAAAATTAGATACAAACAGAATTGCGAGTATTTTTTCTCTGAATTGTGAGATAAAAAGTCCCAATTATCATTCATGGCAAAAATAACCTTCCATAGTTGAGAGAAATTAAAAAATTAGATTTCAATGCTTTTTTGTTGATTTCCACAAAAATATTGTGCAGCACAACTGTGTTCAACATTGATAATAATCGGAAATGTTTCTTGAGCAGCAAATCATCATATTAGAATGATTTCTGAAGATCATGTGACACTGAAGACTGGAGTAATGATGCTGAAAATACAGCTGCGCATCACAGAAATAAATTACACTTTAACAGAGATTCACACAGAAAACAGCTGTTTTACATTGTAAAAATATTTCACAATTTTTTACAGTGTTCTTGATCAAATAAATACAGCCTCGGTGAGCAGAAGAGACTTTAAACTTGTTATATGTAGAGCATCTGAATCCGGTTTGAACAGAGAATATGAGTCTGTGAGTGTTGAGTGTGAAGGTTGGTTTGCTCTCTGGATACTGACACCTTCCTCCTGCCTCCGAGCATCACGGATCAGTTTCAAAGACTGGCTGGGCTCTTTAGCAGATCAGATGTGTTTAATCCAGCTGAAGGAGCTCAGCTAAAACTTCCTCTAGGGTTTGTGAGGGCCACCCTGAAGAAAGAGCTTCTCCCGCCCCTTAATTCCCACACTCTGCATCTCTATCCCTCATTATCCCGCTCTCTATCCTCTGCTATCATTCTTCCTCCTGTCTTTCATCCTCAGAATCATCTCTCGTTAGCATACCAAAACTGCCCTTCATTTCCACTTGCTTAAAGTGCCATCAATGCTAATTGCACTCAGGCGTTCTGCAAAGACCCCTCGCGGCTCTTGTTTGACCACTCGGTCGGGGGCCTGTGTGTTAGCCGGATGTGGGTTAACTAGTCCCCCTCCCGTCTTTAACCCCCGCTAACCAGCCCGTTCGACCCTTGACCCGGTCGTCATGACGACGGTCATTGGGCACAGAAGCGGCCGATGCTGATGGTGTTTGATTAGCTGATTCCATTAAATGAGCCGATCATGATGAGCCGCTTTCACGACCAATTGAGCGGAGCCTGTGTGTGTGTGTGTGTGTGTGTGTGTGTGTGTGTGTGTGTGTGTGTGTGTGTGTGTGTGTGTGTGTCTGTGTGTGTGTGTGTGTGTGAAAATATAAAAACTATAAAATATATAAAGCTATAAATAATTTACTGTAATACAAAAACATCTCATAATGCAAAGAAAAAAAATATTAATAAATTATTTAAATTGTATTTAAAACACGGTTCAACTTGCATATCAAAGTAGTTTTTGTTGTACTGAATTTGTATTATAATTTATTTACATTTTATTATTTACTGTAAAGTATATGTGTCAGTGTGAAGAAGAGAATATATTATTTAAAGTATATTTGAAAACTTGAAAGTATACACAGTATAGTAGTTTTTTACAAAAACACGTTAATGTGGGGAAAATAATACATTATTTAAAAATAAGTACATTTAAATGATATTATTTAAAGTGCATTTTAAAATAATTGAAAGTATACATCACCGTTTTGAGGTATTTAATTTAATTTATGTAGATTAAATAATAATAAAGTAAATGTCTGGACAAGATTATTTTCATTAAATGTTTTTTTTTTTTTTTT
Organism: Cyprinus carpio; assembly: GCF_018340385.1. Lineage (NCBI taxonomy): Eukaryota > Metazoa > Chordata > Actinopteri > Cypriniformes > Cyprinidae > Cyprinus > Cyprinus carpio. Next base: position 30,946,259 of record NC_056609.1, on the reverse strand, counting down.
TTTTTTATATTGCACTGTTGTAACTTCATTTTCAGAATGCAAAAAAAAAAAAAAAATGTAGATTTTTTTTTTTTTTTTTTTTTTTTTTTTTTGTGCAGAGTGAGCCTGAGCTGTTTTTGGAGATAAACAGTGATTTCTGCTGCTGGTTTTAGTTTTTGTTATGATAGGACACAATAGACTCCATAAATGCACACACTTCATTCACGGTCCGATTATGATCTCACAGTGTCACGTGTAGGAAGTCCATCATTAACATCACAGTGCTGTTATCTGGACGCCTCGATCTGATGTCCTTTGTGTCTGTATCGTGTACCATCTGCTCCTCAGACGCAGAGCCTCAGAAATATAAATCAGATCCTCTGTGTTTTACAAGACTGCTCTGCCTGTATTACACTGCAAAGTTAAAATGCATTTATAATTCAGAGATTCACAGATTGACAACACTGACCAATCACAACCAGTTCTTCCAGATTGTGAGTGAATATGTGTCCCTGCAGCACAGAAGCAGTAATAAGCAGCACAGGTATATTTGTAGCAATAGACAACAATACATTGTATGAGTCACAATTATACATTTCTCTTTAATGCCAAAAATCATTAGGATATTAAGTAAAGATCATGTTCCATGAAGATATTTAGTAAATTTCCTAACTCCTGTATATCAAAACTTATTTTTTGATTAGTAATATGCATTGCAAAGAACTTCATTTGAACAACTTTAAAGATGATTTTCTCAATATTTAGATTTTTTTGCTCCCTCAGATTTCAGATTTTCAAATAGTTGTATCTCAGACAAATATTGTCCTCCTCACAAACCACACATCAATGGAGAGATTATTTACTCAGCTTTCAGGTGTGTGTTTGTGCAGTTATCCGTACAGTGAGGACTCCAGTCAGGGAAAGCAGTACATGAACACTCGATGTCCCGCCTGGTGTGACCGGATCCTCATGTCCGCCTCGGCCAAAGACCTGCTCGTCAAGGTGAGATGATTAAACCACAAACGCTTATTGTTTCAGATTGTGAGTGATATTAATCTAATGCAAAAGGTGCCATGCGTTGAGAAATCAAATTTCTTCTTGATAACAATCGAACAAAACAAAACTCGAGCTGAGTTGGTTTCACAATTAATTCACAAAAGTGCTTTTAGAAATAAATGCTGCATTCAAAACCACATCTGATGGATTGCATTGAAATATAATACTGCAATCCACATTATTCTCACAGTTCCACACAAGTAAAGCTTATTTCATATGCAAATATATTAGCCAATCACAGCAGGGGGCGTTCATGTGTCTTAAAGGAGACACGCCCCTTTAATTGACTGTTTAAATCAGGCTGGACTTTTATTTCTAAATTATGATGGTTTGTGATGTCAGAATCTTACTGGGATTATCAGTGAACATTATGAAATCAAAAAAATGCAATGCATAACGCCTTTAATCCTAATGTCTGCTTCATAAATGTTCACTGTCTGTTTTACATCGGATCTCTGCTGCTTTTCTTCTTGATTAAACTAAAGTGAAGTCAGAAATCCAGTGTCCTGAAATAAAGAAATGGTTTCTGATGTTACTCTCCTTTTCTTCAGATCTTTATTTTAAGGTTTCAGGAGTGCTTTGTGCTTTTGTGTCTTTTGATTCATTGAAATAAAAAAAAAAGATTATTATATATATATATATGGACAGAAGGAAAGAAAACATCAGTGCAATATGTTGATTTGTGTTTTTTTTTTTTTTCACTGGGTTTCTGTGGATCCTAAAAAGGTCTTAAAATTTCTTAATTCACTCTTCCACAAATTAAGGCCTTAAAAATATCTTAATTTAGAGCAGAAAGCATTAAATGTTGCATGAATATCTTTATCAGTATTTTTGTTTCATTTTTTGTTTATGTGTATGATAATAATTTATTCAAGATACATTTACTGGAGATGCAGATGAAGATACAATTCGCGAAGGGTGAACTAAGACTTTTTAAGACCTTTTTAGGATCCACAGAAACCCAGTAAATAAAAATAAATTAAAAAAACCCAACATTGCACTGATGTTTTCAACATTTTGAGAGAGCTTTGATTTTCTGCACATGCTCTTAAATAGAGTTTAGTTCAGTCAAGCACTAGTTAGTGTCTGAGCACTAGCAGTGCTAGTGATGTTCCTGGGGTCAGTGGTTAATGGAGATGTGCTCGCGGTTTGTTTTCTGCGAGAAGCGCAGTGTGAGACGAGGCAGATTGTTTAGACACGGCTCGTAAACAGCCTCATCTATCATGCAGCGCTCTGTTAGCTCCACGTCGTGTTATTTTCTGCTCGCCGAGCCCTAACACGCCAAAGGTCCGCCGCGCCGTAATGAAGAGCCAGTCAAGCGCGGCCCCGGCCCCTGCCGTCATTTGTTTATCTGTCTAAAGATTACGCAGGCCGAAAATCCACAATTTTATGCTGCCTTTGTAAATGATCCAGCCTGCGTTTGATGAATGCATCTGTGTGTTCAGCTCCTTATTAAAGAAACATCTCCACGAGAACAACAAGAGCATCCGCAGAAAACACAAACGAGAGAAGGGAGAAATACATTCAAGAAAAAGTCAAATCAATACAATTTCAGATCAGTATCATTTTAAAAATGTAAAAGTAGTAGTAGTAAATGACAAATAAAAACAAAAAATCAAAATACAGTTTTAAACAATTTTAAAAAGTAAAAGTAGTAATGAGCAAATACATAGGATAAAACAAACGATTTTAAAATATAATGTGAATAAATCAATAGGATAGGAAAGCAGACTCAACTTTATTAACAGAACCACTTCATTTCTCTCTTTTTTAAGAACATTTTTAATAATCACAAGTTAAACAAACAGATATTGAATCGTACAAACGTCTTCAGAGTAACACTGAAGAGCATCTACATAAAACTTTACAAGTAACAAACAAGGCTTAAAATTACAAAGAAAAATTAAAAATAATACAATTTTAGATTAAAAAAATTAAAAAAGTAAATGTAAATTAATATATAAAATAAAAATAAATAAAACCAATGTATTTAATTTAAAAAAGTGAAAGAAGTGGTGATAAATTGATTAATAAATAAAATGGAAAATATTAGTAAATAGGGGAAAGCATGCTTCTTCAGTAGAATCACCAAACAATTTCATATATTCTTTTGAAAAATTGTTAACTTTTTAATGACTAGTTAAAGAAAAAGATTTGAGAAGAGAGTTTGCCTCAATCAAAGAATGTAAGACCGTAAGATGGGAGTCCAAAAACAAGACCGAGAGAAATGAAATATATATTCTTTAGACCAGTAGGAGGTGTCACGGTAGTAACAAATAATAGCTTTTAAATCAAACTAAATGTTTAAGTATGGGAGTATAAATCAGAGCAAAAGTATAGATCTGCATGTTTAGACACAGGTATATTTTGTTATTCTTTGCTCAGTATTTATGAGGCAACAGCCAAGCTTTTCTCTGATCTCTTCAAATGCAGTTTCCTTGAGTTTGTCTTCTTCATCCATGTGGGGTTGTGAGTGTTTAGTTCAGAAAACACAATCTGTGTGTGTGTGTGTGTGTGTGTGTGCATGCGCCTTCTAAAGAGCACTGCATCATTTCTGTCTCGCTCGATTCAGAGCATTATTTTCAATTTAGATAAATGTGATTAATGCTTTCTCTGCATTTCAGATATGAAAAAGCTCCTGAATTTTGATTTATTGGCACTTAAATGTAACCATATAAAAGCTCTTCTTAGTATTTTAGCGTCATGCATGCATTTGCTCTGTGTCTGTAATCATATTTTGTGTTTTGCAGCCAGAGAATGAGGAGAAATCAATAACATACGACAACATCGGACCCAGCGTGTGTATGGGGGACCACAAGGTACTACTAACTAACCAACCTCTCCAACTAGTTTGTGTGTGTGAATTCAGATATACTTCAGATATACTTGTTAAACCTAAAAATCATTCAAAAGTTTTTTTTTTTTTTTTTTTATTACTGTTCTTTTAAAGTTTTTTTTTTGTGCGTCTAAATGTTTCTCCTGAATGAAGGTAAAATAGATTGTTTAGATTTGAATCAGTCAAACCAAACATTCAGGAAAAATAATTGTCAATAACTACTCTCTCAAAAAAAAAATTTGAAATAATTTTCTGAATGAATGAGTTCAGGTTTTAGTCTGGTCTGAACAGGAGAATGAACACAGCTCTTCTGCGCTCCTGTGATCTTGCAGCACATATAAGACACTCCTGACCAATCACAGATCAGTATGCAAATACATTCAAGAAAGATCACCAATCAGAATACAGTATGCAAATGAGGCCACTGCTGTTAGTTGAATGCTGAGCTTTGTAATAGTGTGAATGAGAGAACTCTAAAAAGATACTGAAATGATCTACAAAACATTTGATTTGAGAGGGTTTCAATAGCAGTCTTGTTTGGTTATTACAGTAATGTTTTCTAAATTACTTCTGTGTGATGTTACAGTTCTGAATATGATATTCTAAATAGTCCTAGGTTTACAAAAAATTACCTTTTTAAAATGTATTTATTTTTTAAATGTATTTTTTATATATATATATATATATATAGTCCTAGGTTATCAAAAATATATATATATTATATCATTTGAGTTTTTACATCAAGTGGTTAAAGCTGAATTATAAAGAATAAAAATGAATATTTTAGGAACAGAGGATGTCTTCAGTTTTATTTTATTTCATTTACTGTCAGATCTACATCCCGAATCTTTGTTTTTGGATTTAGATTCTCATATTGAGATAAGCTTGTGTGTGTGTGTGTGTGTGTGTGTGTGTGTGTGTGTGTGTGTGTGTGTGTGTGTGTGTGTGTTTGAACCAGACAGACACACACTCGTCAAAATCCCATTCAGATGTTCTAGAAATGTTAGTGAATTTTGCACCCATGGAACAAGAGTTCAGACAGAAGTGTGTGTGTGTGTGTGTGTGTGTGAATAAACTATTAAATGAATGTCTGTGATCAGAACAGCTCATCCTGAATAAAGAGTGAGCGAGAGTTCGTGTCTGAATTCTGCTGTCTGTTGTGTTCTCTGCAGCCGGTCTACTTGTACTTCCGGTTAAACACAGGAGCAGGTAAACCTCACGCAAACAAGCACAAGTGTTGTGTCCTGCAGTGATCCGGTAAATATCTTCTTTTACTATTCATTTATTATTATTATCCATATGACTTTATAATAGCCGTGTCTGATTCTCATGATCTCTCTCTCTGTGTGTGTGTGTGTGTGTGTGTGTGTGTGTGTGTGTGTGTGTGTGTGTGTGTGTGTGTGTTTTTGTTTTTGTGTTGTGTCTCTGTGTGTGTGTGTGTGGGTGGAGAAGATTTCATGAAAAGCGTCCCTGTGAAAAGCTCTGACACGGGTGGATGGACACACACACACACACACACACACACACGCAAACAGAGGACCCTGTAAAGACTTTTCAGCAGGACTGACCGGTCGCATTTGTCCAGTGCATGCAATCACGTCCATAGAAACGACACACTGAGTTCATGAATGCTTCAAGAGTCGAGATCATGGACACACACACACACACACACACACGCTGCATTTCCACTAAATCAGATGTTCTTCTTCTGACGTCTCAGCCTCGTTTCCCAAACTCTTACAGAACATCAGAAACACTCTACAGATCTTAAAAAGCATCCGTGCGGATTTTAGATATGCCTCATAATATTACGAGCTACTTCCATACAGTAAGATGTTTTAAAAAGTGCAATGCAAGAACTCTTGTTGTATTTCTCTCTGGTTAGGTTTATTTGTACATGCTGGTTTCTAGTGCTGTTTGGAGATTGCTACACTTTCTCTCTGTTAGAATAGATAGGTGTTTTCTGTTCAAGCATTTGTATGATTTTCTCTCTCTCTCGACTCTTGTTTATCTTGGTTTTTTCTTGATTTGCTGTGCAGTGCCGTGCCACATACAACCGCCGAGTCTCCTTTTATATACTCTACTTTTTAAAGAGATAATTTATAATTCGTACCAAAACTATAATATGCTGACATATTGAAACGAACGGCTGCTTTGGGTGTAAAGTTGAAATGTTTGAATAGTTATAGAAATGACTAAATCCACATCACTATAAGTAGAAAATGCCATTTCAGCCTATATGATTTATATAATATATATATACATAGCCAGTTTAGTTTTTTATCTTTTAAGCAGTGCCATAAACCATGCAAGTATATAAGATAGTTTCAATAGCAGTTTTGCTCGGTTCTTACAGTGCTGTTCTTATTCTAACTTATTTCTGTGTAATAATGTTATGGTTGAATGTGATATTTTAAATAGGCCTGGGTATCTTAAATAGCTGTATTCTTTTTTCCCTTTGTTTTTATGTATGATTTCTTGTTATTATATTATTGTGTCATGATGCCAACTCTTGAACTCGGTCAAATGTAGAGTTGAGTTCTGATGGCATTATGCAAAAACACTCAAATTATAAGGACCAGGAGAAACCTTGAAATGCACTTTACTTTACAGTGTGTTTTAGCAACACCGTCACATATGAAGTACATGAAGTTCAGTACTAATGTACACGACACAGTGGACACTGTGAAGTAAAGTGTGGTCACTTGGGTTTGATTTCTCTCGTGCATGTTCTCAGCATCAGTGCCGTTTGCTAAAACTGACTGAATTCATTACACTACAGAGTCAGCGATCCTTCAGACTGATCCTTCATTTCTGAATCGGTGGGAATGATTTTGTGTCGCTTTGACAGTGATCTGGTTAGAAGAACTGCTTGTTAACTGTGTTTTTCCCAGCAGGTCAGGTGATAGGATTCACTCTTTAAGCAGATAGAGATTAGACCTCATGGATGGCAAGACCTCTAAAAGCAATAAAACCATTAGAACTCAAAGAACGAATGAGTGAATGAATCAGTGCCTCTTTGTCATTAGTCAAGCACATCAATATCACCATGAGATTCACTAAACAAGCCTTTGACTTCTACATGCATTCATCATTGGTGGTCCCTGAGAGGGAAAAAAATTTTATATATATATATATATATATATGGCTGAATATCTTATTAAAAGGAAATAACGTTAAGTGGGAATACACGTAATTGACACTGGAAACTAAACAGAAAATTCGAGAATATGGGTTTCTTTTGCATGCAACTATATTTTATATACACGTTTTAATTAAAGTTAATTAGTCGTTCGCAAGTCCGCTTTTACCTGCCCTTACCATAGCAACACAATGCGCGATATTCGTTGCGATTAATATCGAAATCATAGTCTACTGTCGTAGCTTACAATTATTTAAGAATAAATCTACATATCACATAAAAATAATGTTTTGTTTTTTTCAGCATGTTTAATTTGAATAGTTAACGGGGTCGCGAGACATTTGCATCGCGATAGAAAAGTTCCTTAAAGTCATTAAATGATCGCACAGGTTTAAAAAAAATGCTCGCTTGGACTGAGAAATACAAATATAAGCTAATCTATAAATGCATGTTTAAAGACCTATTACTGATCATCTTCATCAGTCCGATTGAAGCAGTTCATGCTCCTAAAATAAAACCTCCAAAAAGGAGACAATATTGCTCTTCTTACATCGGAAACTGGTTTTCCCCTCAATAAACGCGTGCTCGACTTTAAATGAACGTTTGTAATATTAAATTATTAGTGGCAATCGTGTAAGAATTGTATTATCATTACTGTAGGATATTAATGCACGGATATAATATGCAATTGCAATTACATTAATAACAGCACATTTTAAAATAACCTATATCTAAATGTATGAAATTAAAAAAGGACCAGGACATTTTTTAAACATTGGCTTGTTAAATAATTTATTGATAATACAAAGTTTTTTTCTTCCGTCCTCACGGAAGCAATAGTATTCTCTTCGTCGATATTTATGTCCATATTTGTGTATTTTTCCTGTTGTGAGGTAAAACATAAACTCCAGCGGCCAAAAGGACATTATTAAAACAAATTCTATACACATCATTTACAGCACTGGCACTTCTTTATACACTTGGTGTACCTGTTTCCAAAATCAAAAGTGAAACTTTTAGGCGGAAAAGGGCGTTATTCTTCTGCGATCGAAGACAAAAAAAATGATCTTGATGATGATGATGATGATGATGATGATGATGATGAGGGGGAAGTTGGCACGTCTCCGTGATGCTTTAATAACATAATTTACTCAGTAAAAAATATATATACACATCTCACGTCCACTTCTAACTGTACAACCGCGTTCAGAGCAAAGCAGAAGCAGCGTGAACAGTGTTTATACCCTGCTTAATTCTGCCTCGTTCTCCAGAAGAATCTGAAGCAGATGATGAAGATGATGGAGAGTCTTTTGCTCAGCTTCATCACAAAGTGTCCGAGCTGTTGCTGCACGGGCTGATGAGGGACAGGTTACTCGTCTTGTGCTTTTTTAACAGTCTCGTGATTTTCTCCTCGTCGGAGTTCGGATCCAGAGGTTTGTTATATTCATCATCATCCTCGTTCTCTGAACACTCCTTCATTTTCTCCGTCTCTGAGTCGTGTTTCTTTTTAGCCGTGGCCATCTCAGCCGCGTGTCTCTTGCGCCATTTGGTTCTTCTGTTTTGAAACCAAACCTGAGAAAGACACACACAAAAAAAGCGCTTCAGAACTCTGTCCACATGCGTGATCAATTAGGCTATTATTATTTCTTAAAAAAATAAATAAATAAAAAGGAAGTAGTTGCATGCAAGTTCAACTAACTGAACCGAAATCATATAAATCAAGCAAAAAGTGCATGAACTCTATAGCAAGCAATTGATTAAAATAATAAAAGCACATGCATGATAAGACAGTGCGTGAATATGAGGCCTAACGGTGTGCAATGCTGTGCAACACTGACAGCGATATCTTTTGGTTAAAAATATCATTTATAATCCCAAAACAAATTAATTTCGATATTAGAAATTAATGCTCCAACAGTTTTGCACGTTTGCAATTTCATATCATCAACAACTGACAGCGACTTTCGCAGATAGAATAATCTGTGGTCTCATTCTGCCCGTTTGCATTGAGAATTAAATGAAATTAATATAAAAATAAACGCTTCTATTTACCTTGACTTGGCTCTCGGTCATTCCCAGAGAATACGCGAGTCGAGCTCGCTCCGGACCGGCCAGATATTTGGTCTGCTCGAAGGTTTTCTCCAGGGCGAAAATCTGCTGTCCGGAAAAAGTTGGTCTGGAGTGTTTCTTCTTTCCATCATTGTCCAGCATCATATTTGCCTGGGCTGGAGAAAGAAAGAAAGAAATAACACACGATCAGTCAAATAAAACCGAAACCGCGACATTCGACTTTACGATGACATTTTACATTTATTCATTTAGCAAACGCTTTTATCCAAAGCGACTTACAACTGATCATAAAGAGGCTTTTTATTTGACGCTATTTGCGAGTGAATATTGTTGAAGTGTCAGACACTAATATTTCAACAATCTGAGCGTGAAAACCAACATACACTCTTAAAAATAAAGGTTCTTTATTGGCATCAGAACCTTGAACATCCATGAAACCTTTCAAATGCAGAAAAGGTCGAAAAAGTGTCTTTAGATTTTTAAAATGCTCCTCAAAATGGTTCTTTCATGAACTGTTCACTGAATGGTTCTTCTATGGCATCACTGCAAAAACGCCCTTTTGGAATCTTTATTTTTAAGAGTGTAAGATACACATTCATATTTAGGCAATAAAGAAAACACGCGACCCACGAGTGTCAACACTACACAGATTTTTTAAAAAGTGCACTTCCATAATGTACTTAGTGTTCTATTTTCGCGCACTAATTTTGGACTAAATACACTAAAAATTATTCTTCAGTAGGTACTTCTTAAGATAAACTTAAGATCAACTAAGTGTGCTGTTTTGGGAATTCATGAATATGAACTAAAATGCGTTTTTAACATGCTATCTCTGTATCTGAAAAGTATTTAGTCACCACTTGAGTTAAAGAGTACTACAAGATGGGTTCAAGTGTACTACAAGTGGTGACTAAATACTTTTTTCTTTTTTTCAAAAACAGATAGCATGTTACATTTTAGGGCATTTTAGTTCATATTCATGGTGCCCCAAAACAGCACACTTTTACTTGATCTCAAGTTTATCTTAAGAAGTACTAAAGAATCATTTTTAGTAGCCTATATTAAGTACAAAATTAGTGCGCGGAAATAGAGCACTTTAAGTGCATTTAAGTGCATTAAGTGATTTTTAAAAATCTGAATAATATTCCATCAAGCTGTGCTGCGTTTCCCAAAAACATCGTTTTGCCACCAATGAAGCTACGATCAGTTTAGGCTTACGGTGCTTTTGGGAAACGCAGCCCTGCTGAGCGTGAAAGCCAACATAAGCCAATTTAGAAAAATGTTCTGGAGAACTCACCAGGACAGGGAACCCTCGGGTCTCTCCAGGGTGAACCCTGCATCATTCCGGGCCAAAATATGGGCGCCCTCCCATGCAACTCCGTCAGCGGTTTGGGGTACCGAGACACCGCCGCAGGGTTGAAGTACATCCCGGTCGATGTCAAGCCGTTGATCCGGGGAAAGCCCGAGAGCAGCTGCCCCGCGGAGGTGATGGGTCTTCCCAAGATATCGCTAATTCCATGCGGCGTTCCCAGCGGGATCTGAGAGCTCAGGTTGCTGAAGGAAGGAGCCTTGAAGCCCGCGGGGTTCTGCAGGGCGTACGGGAATAAAGACGTCTTCATCTCGGTCATGTTGTGCAGCGCAGCCAGAGGAGTGCTGCCCAGAACGAACGCACTCTGCCGGTTACTATCCATCTGCCCGACCGCTAACATCGGTGCGAGTGAACCACGGGGCGACCGCGAAGCAAGAAAGTTCGTATGAGAAAGTTTAACGCCCACAACTTGACAACTCATCCACTAGAACTGTTACTTTCAACCGCAAGTTAAAGTTCGCGAACGTCTCCCGATGAATCCCAGAAACGCGATGCCGGTCCTCGGCAGATCTCTCTCCCGCTTTGAGTGCTGCGATCGCCCGCATCTGAAGCGCCGTTCTCCGCTCAATGGACCCCCGCGGCGATGACGCGCAGATAACCTGCAAGCGCGCATCTCCCATTGGAAGACGCTACGTGACGCCACGCTCTGATTGGAGGACGCGAAGCGTCGGATTTACATGGACAAAGCCGCACTCCATCAAACTCGTAATGTAGCGCCATTAACGACGCGTCGCGCTGTATAAACCATTGTTTCGCATTGCATTTGACACAATAGGCGCGTTTACTTTATGACGCTGGCGGAGTAAGTACATTAACCTCCATACGACTAATAACGCTATGTTCGCCGCTCATTCGTTCGTTCAGGAGTCGCTTATAATCCGTTTCGTTCAGAACAAATATGCAACGCTTTTTAATTGCGGAAACCTGTTTATAGTTCAAATCTCGGGTTATTAAAACTTGCGCTGCGTGTAGAAGCAAATGTAGAAACTCACTGGAAGGGTTTTACACATATTTGAAAACAGTTATATATAGCCTACACGCAGTCTGATTTATGTTCTCTTTCGCAGGTTAGCTATTAGAATAACTTTATTATTATTTTATTATTGAAAATATCGTTCTCCGTTTTAGCGTAGCGTCTAAAACATCGAGAACACCTAGACGTTTACAAACCTGATCGCCCTTATGCATCTTAACGGGCTGTTGCTAAAATAGCCAAATCATCTTAAATAACTGACATCATAAAATATGACTCCCATGGTTTGGGGGGGGAAATAAAGCAATGTTTTACTATGTATAATTAAATGCGACTATACGCGATTTAAGTCAGGTTTATTAAATTCAGTCTTCAGCGTATTAAACTGATGCTGATCATATCTGACCCACTGTTATCGAGACATTTCTCCTGGTCTGATCACATCATTTATCTAACTTCATGTGCAATTATTTAGTGGACCTGACTGTAAATTTGCTTTGATAATATTCTCATGAACTATATTTAGGCTGCATGTAATATGTATATGGCATCTTTAATGTTTCATGTTCGGTGTTTTTTGTGAATTGAATCAGAGACAGAGATCATCTGTTTAAGTGCAGCGGGTGTGTTTTATGGATGATGAGTGAAATATGACCGAGCTGGAATTGAAAAAGCTTCGACATTATTCAGACCTTCATCAAAACCGCGAGAAGAGAAGAAATGCGCCGTGTGAAATATTACTCTTTTTCCATTATTAATGTAATTATTTATAGGCCTCACCCGTTTAAAGAAAGTTAATTGTGAACTGTGTGTTTTGTGGTTATTATATACCATCTTTAAATGTAGAAACGAATTTACTGATGTTATTTTTTCATATCGCCGGAACCTCATGTAATCGTTTATTTATGGATATCCCAATCAGATTTTGACTAGGAAGAACTAGATTCATACGAATTCGTACGACCACACTCGTACAAATTCATACGATTTTTGCCAAATCGTACGTATTTTACGAGTTGCACATTCGTATGAATTTGTACGAATTACCTACACCAAACCCCGCCCCTAAACCTACCCGTCACTGGGGTCTAGGCAAATCGTATGAAATCGTACGAGTGAGGTCGTACAAATTCGTACGAATTAGCCACCTCGTAAAATACGTACGAATTGGTCGTGAGATAGCGTTGGTAATCCTCAGAAGCTCAGGAACGGGTCACCTTCTTTTTCAGTTGTGTAATTTTTTTTATTACTGAGTTGATCTTATAATTCTAATGTCGCCGTAAGTCAGCTGGACTGTAGGCTAATGATTGTGATCTTCATCATTCACTGTTCAAGCGCATTAAAATCACTGCAGTCTGTCAAAAAAAAAGCGAAACACTATTTACAGTCCTGAGTTTAATGCACTGAACATTATTATTATTATTATTTTATGAGTTTGTGAAGAGTAAGTCTGTGCTTGTCTTTTGCTTTATGATGCCAGTGAAACAATCATGTAAAATGACCTGATATAATCACGCTGTTAACAAATATTTTTACTGCATAATCTGTAATATAAGTACCAGATGAAGTTGAAAAATAAACAATAAACCATAATCTAAACGAAATCCAAAGTGTAAAAATTGCTTGACTCGATACACTGTTGTTGATAATAATAACAACAACAATAATAGTAATAATAATAATAATAATAATAGTAATTGTTACTTGTAGGCTAGGCTACTGTTGTATTTGCCACATTTGACTTTTTGCCTTTCCGTATCTAAATGCTGTACACTGAAACATGAAGTAAATATAATGAGCACTAATCGCAGTGTTTGTATGTCGTTTTCGGACATCATGTCAGTTTTCGAGATTTCCCCTAATTTCATATCAGTCTTAAAACCCCGTTTTCAAATCAACGAACTTGTTAATTCATTAAAAAGAAAACCCCGTAACCCTCGTTGAGTTAGTGTGGGACTCTGCATTCATTTACAGTGAAACAGCGCCACCTGGCGGTCAGACCGCGAACAGAAGAGCACTGGCTCTTCTTCATATCATAAAAAAATATAATTTTAAGTCGTGTCACAATATACAGCTCAGATTTGTCTAACTATACTCTGATTATGCTCCCTTAAACGGTTCTTATATCTAACATTAATAAAGTCTTTTCTCTGTCTGAGCATCAGGACTTTCACTTTGTCTCTGGATCTTTGTATCAAATCCATATTTATTTCATCTATGCAACAGCTTGTGAGGCTTCCCTAAAGTCTCTAGACCTTTATAGTCCTCAATTATTGCTTTTCTCATTTTGTCCCCAGCATGAAAATAGTGTAAGCAGATAACGTTTATGAATTATATGATGTTTTCTGAGCACAATGAATTGAGTTACTGCTGGTTCACTGTGGCTGTTCTTTCTTATTATAATTACTGATAGATTAATTACAGATGAAATCATAATTATTATTTATTATAATTACAGATTAAAAATCTAAACATCTTAACGGTGTTATTCATTGACAGTATTTATTCATTTTTGTTGTTCAACTGCATCTCTCTGTGTAAGCAGCACTCACATATAGTGACATGAAATCTTCGTAAATATACAATACTCCTTTAAAATATCCATAAAACTTTATATATGATGCATTTCTTAATTTTAAATGTCTTAATTTTATTTGCTGCGTTTGCTGTGTATTTATATTGTAGAATAAAATAATAAGTGGGCTTATAAATGAAATAAATTAATTTGATATATATGATGTATGCTTGCGCTGGAGAAATGAGATGTTTTGAATGCAGCTCAGTTGGACACGTGAAATTGTCGTGCCCTTTTAGAAGCGAAGTAGATAGTGAGGCTGGCCCGAGTGGTGTTTCGGTTCAGAGAACAAAGAATCCAGTTTTGGAAGGAACTATTAGTGGGGAAGCTAAGTCGCTAACTATTGAGAATGGAGTTGAGATTGGAGGAAGTTCCCAACAAGAAGGACAGTTTACTGATGATAAATTGTCCAGTAGTGAAAATCAGAATGGAAATAGTTCTGGCAATGTTCAATTTCAGGAAAATGTTGAGAATGTAAATGGGAAGTCTGTTGTAACTGACTTGAAACTTTCCTGATGTGAAAAAGTTTGAAACTTCAGTTCTTTATTGGCAGAAGAGGGTTGGAGAAGAAGGTTTGTGTCAGAGGAAAAGATGCATGCAAAACGTAAATTCAATATTTGGCCCAAATGAGATGCACTTCACATAAGGTGACTTTAATACTCTTCCTTTTCTGTCTGTCTCTTCTCTCTTTCTTTCTTAGTCTTCTTATGGAGATTATAAGAGTGGGCTTCTTAAATACCAGTGGAGGAAGAGACAGGAGCAAGAGAGCAATGGTTGCTGAAATAATGAAATAAAAAAATAAACTACATTTTTAAAAGAAACACATACAGATTGTGATAATGAGGTGGAATGGCCTAGATGGTGGGATGGGAAGTGTTTCATTAGTCACGGATCGAATATAAGTGCGGGTGTGGCTATTCTTTTTTCAAAAAATATGGATTTAAATATTTTGTCAACTATAGAATTAGAAAAGGGTAGAGTTTTAATAGTTAAAGCAGAAGTTAAGGGGATTGTATGTTTATTCATGAATGTTTATGCTCCTAATAAAGGACCAGATCGTGTATAGCTTTTTAAAAAGTTGCAAAATACATTAAGACAACAAAATGATGATTTCGTGTGATTATGGGTGGAGATTGGAATTGCACTTCTAATTTCTAATTAGACAGAAATGGAGAAGAAACTCACCCACAGTCATGTCATGCACTTCTCAGTTTAACTAAAGAGTTTGAGTTAATGGATGTCTGGAGGGACAGGAATCAGATGGTTAAACAGTATACATGGATCAAGATGTTAGATTCCTCTGTTACTGGTGCAAGATTAGACAGATTATATGTTGTCTACAAGTCGAGCACCAGGAACTGACGGCCTACCAGCAGAATTTTACAAGAGCTTTCGGAGCGTTTTAGGCAGAGACTTTCATGAAGTAGTTTGTGAGAGGAATACTTCCAAGTAGCTGTCAAAGGGCTGTGTTATCTCTAATTCTTAAAAAAAAGGAGATCTGGGTTTGTTAAAAAATTAGAGACCAGTTTCTTTAATGTGTTTAGATTATAAAATAATATCTAAATGTTTAGCTAATAGGCTAAAGAAATATTTACATATTGTGGTCAAGAAGGAACGAACGTATTGCATTCCAGGTCATACAATTACGGATAATTAGTTTTTAATGAGAGATGTTATAGATGTGTCGATTAATAATAATTGTGATGTCGGGTTTTTATCTATTGATCAGGAAAAGCCTTTGATCGTGTGGGACATGCATATCTTTTTGAGGTTTTAGATGCTTTTGGGTTTGGGAAAAATATTATTGCTTGGATAAAGTTGTTGTATAATAATGCATCTGTTTTGATGAAGACAGGAGGAGGGGTGTCCTCTTTCAGGGCAGCTATTTAGCTTAGTAATTGAAGTGATTTAAGAAATAATTTGAAAGGTTTTTATGTTGCAGAAAATGTAAAAGTTTCCGTGTCCGCATATGCAGATGCTATAACTGTGTTTGTAACTGGTCAAGAGGATATTCAAGCACTTTGTAAGAGTCTAACTCTATTTGAAAAGGCTTCTTCTGCAAAGGTAAACTGGGAAAAAGTGAGGGGTTTGTTTGTTGGGTGGTTGGTGTGCCTCACATTCCAGGAGGATTGAAGTGGGGAACAGAAGGTATTAAAGTCTTAGGACTCTTCTTGGGTTCAGAGAATTATAGGAAAAAGAACTGGGAAGGGATGCTGGATAAGGTGTTAGCTAAGTTGTCTAAATGGAATTGGCTATTACCTGAACTATTCTTTAGGGGTAGGGTCCTGGTCATTTATCCCATACATTCTGTAAATTCACATAATGCACAGTATATCAGTCAGCGCAGGATGAACAGCATCCACAAACTGACGGTCTTTACTGTCACCGTGTGGTGGAACGATGAAAAACACATACCTGCAGACCTTCAGCGCAAGAGGAGCCTCGCAGAGAGGACCCAGAATGCAACAGGGGATGTACTGAGGCTAAGGTACTCGGAAGGGTTGCTGGGGAGTTTCTATGCAGCTGCTGAGATAGATAGATTTTTTACGGACTGTTTTAATGGTTAAAGTTAAATGTCATTAATCAAGAAGTATGTCTAATTACTTGAAATCAAGAAACTTGCACTATTTAAAAGCAATTTATTAAAGGTTTCACAAAAATTGCATTTTTAGGGCCCTATGAAATACATTATATTTTCTCTCAAATTCAAATTCAAATTCAAAAAAAAAAAAAAGATTTATGTTTTTGAAACAAGTCTCTTCTGCTCACCAAGGCTGCAGTAATAGTAATATTGAGGAATATTATTATTTCAATGTAAAACAGCTGTTTTCTGTGTGAATATCTGTTAAACTGTAATTTATTTCTGTGATGCGCAGCTGAATTTTCAGCATCATAACTGCATTTATTTGAAATAAAATCTTTTGTATCTTTATGAATGTCTTTACTGACACTTTTAAACATAATTTGTCCTTGTTGAATAAAATATTTATTTAAAAAAAAACATTTGAATGGTAATACTGTATATTATGGTTTCTATAAAAAAATGACAACTGTAGTAATAATGCTGAAAATTCAGCTTTCATTCACAATAATAAACTATTTTAATATTTTTATTGTTGTTTTGATCAAATAAATGCAGCCTTGGTACGCACAAGAGACTTCTTTCATTTGTGCTTTCATTAGAATTATTTAAATATTTTAATTTTTTTAAAAAAAATTAAAAATCTTAATAGTTCCATTGTTTTGTATTTTTGTATGTTTTAAGGATTTAAATAAACTGTATGACTCTGAAATGAATCAGAAATGGATCAGCTGACAGCTTAAAACATCAAAATACTGTACATTTTCAGATAATTCAAAATTGATTCAAGAAAGAACCAATAGATGTTGAATGCTACTGAAACATCAACCCATGACCGGAAAAAGCTTTAGTTCAACCGATTCATTCAGACGACTGACTCATTAAATAATGAATGGAACACTGAATCATTGATTCAAATGATTAATTCAAAAACACTGAATCATTCAGTTATGAAACACTGCCCTGTGTTGCTATTTTAAAATGTATTCTATTAAAAAAAAAAAAAACTTAATGTTAAGTACTGGTTTATTGAATGAATAAAACCATTGTTTAATATGATTTATTGATGATATTTGGATAATTAGGTTTTTAAACACTACCCATGTCAAATCTGCAATCGTGCTGATATTTGGTATAAATCTATATATTGGTTTTTGATCTCAGTATGTTTTATGAGTTTCTTTATCTGTGCTGTTGTGCTCATTTCTTTTTATTTTTTTCTCCACAACACTCTAACTTTTACTCCTCCGTGTCCCAGCCCACCCTGTACATACTCTGCGACAGCAAATTAAACAGTTATTAATTATGAAGGTTGCTGTAAATAATAAGAAAAGGTAATATTTTTCTTCAGAACCATCTAAGTCTTTGTAATGCCTGTGGGGATAAAACTGAATGACGTTCAATGCAATTTAAGGTCTTAATTTACGCAAAATCCATTTAATGTCTTTCAGTGCCTCGAGGAAACCCTGTTTATCTAAAATCTTAACATTGACAAAGCATATGTAACATTAAACAGGCTATACAAATTCATAATTTTATCTCAATATTTCTACTATGAGACAACTTTACACCACGATTATGTGTCAGTGCAGGTAAACAATATGCTGAATAATCACCAGGGTTTCTTTTCCTCTTAACAAGGATCATCTGAGGCAGAACTGAGTGTAATTACAGTGGAAATAAGTAGAATGTTTCCCAATGATCAAGTCAACTTCATTTAAACAGCATCACATTATACTTCTAATGGCTCTTTAAACTACATTGTTTCTATTTATGGTCATTTATTCACCATAGATCACAAATGTACCATTTTATGACAAAGCTACAAGAATAGCACTCTATATCTAGATCAGTGCTTCTCAACCAGGGCTCCGGGGTCCACTAGGGGGCCTCAAGATGATTTAAAATAAGACGAAACAGGCATTAAAATAGCAAATCTTTCTGATTTTAACTCACCTCCACAACACTTTTTGTCTTTTAAGAACCAGGATTCAAAAAGTGTGATTTCTAGACCTGTAAATTGTTTTTTTTTTTTTTTTTTAATGAATATACTTTTGCAATGAATATACATTTTCTATAAATGTATTTTTCCAAATATAATTACAAAAACAAGTATTACACTGAATTTAAACTTAAAAAGAAAGATTGAAATAGTAATTTCTAATAAAACGTTCCCAAAATATATATTTTTTAATTTAGTGAGAAAATATTAACTTTTTTAATTATTATTTAATGAGAAAATAGATTAATTTTCATTGCTCAGACTTTTTGAATTTTGTGAGAAAATAGATGATTTTTGTATTGCACAGACAATATATATATTATTGTGATGCAAAGCAATGAATTTTTTTTCACTTGATAATTGTTTTATTTACAACTTATAAACAAAATATTTATTTTATTTTACAGTAGTTCGTAATTTGGGTAGAAATTGTGAGTAAAAAAAAAGTATGTATTTATTGTCTGAATAATATGCCAAAGAATTCTGGTCTGATATATATAATTTCCAGTACCTCACAAACAACTGTACACCTCAAGCAACCTTTGAATATTGTTATGGACAGTGAGAAAGCCTTGGAGTCAAAAAGTTTGAGAGATTATACTGTAGATATTGTGTTAATATAGAGACCATTTATGCACAGCAAATGAGCTGTGCACAAAATCACGTGCACAAAAAAATCACAATTATTTCAATCAATCTTATTTACATAAAAGACTAAAAGACACAAGAGGCTGGATTTTGTAACTGGCCAAAAATCATTCAATTATTATTATATTTTTTTTTTGTGTGTTGTCAAACAGTGCAAGCACTTTATTCTTATGAAAGACAGTTAAGAGCAGCGGCTCTATTTAACAGCAGCGTGGGGAGCGTTTTTAAAGAAGATGCTAGAGAGAAAATGACAGATCTGTGTGTCTGAACCGCAGAGGTTTTGCCAGCAGCTGCAATAACACTGGCGTCTGATGCAGGGCTCATCTCAACAATTTACTGTAGTGAGCGTTTGTCTCTGCGGGAATAGCCTCTGACATCGAGAGGCTCTGTAAAGCTGGTCCAATCAGATATAAAGAGATCCCAGGCATCAGACACCGGAAATTTTACAGCGAACCCCCTGGAGAGGGTCGTGATGGAGGCCCTGTTATTGGTTTCTGTTTAAGCACGTCGAATCCCAGATCCCGTCAGGCAAAACACAAGCAGGTAGAGAGTAAACAGATATGACATTCTGAGAAAAATACACGGAAAACACGAGCCGGTGTCACCGGAGTCCAAACAGAGGCTATTGATCAGTGCAGGAATCAGCGGTCGGTCCGTCCGGCAACATGCATTGCTGTTTACGTCTCTTCTTATTTATTATTATAAATATGAATATAAATGATATTAGTGCAGATCATAATTAAATCATATACAGTTTGAAAACTGTAATGCAAAATGCAGTGCTGTGTTTCTATGTGACAAATCTAATGAGTGCTATTGATTGCGTGACCCTTTGTACAGATTTTCTTCTACATCTCCAACTTTTTTTCTGAAGAAAGACAAACATAAAAAGTGTTGAAAGCCCAAATATGAAATGTCATGGATGTATATTTACGGAGTAATCCACTATTTTGTAGAGAAGTGTCAAAATGACACCTGGGGTTTGAAGCCAAATTACTGTACAGGAGAGAGAAAAATGAGTTTAGAAAGATGGCAGCATCATCATGTTATTTTTACACAGAGATTGGTAGCTCTGTTAGTAAAATCTGTTGACTTTAGCAATCTTTGTTGCATTATATATTTTAATTGTGACAGTTCCAAAAATGTGAAAAAGCTCTTTTTGTGTGTTTTTTCCTAAAGTTTGCATGCCTGTAACTCAAGATGTATTAAATATATCTTGATATCCTTTTAGATTTTGGTTCTTAACAAACCTTTCTTTTGGTATTTTAATTTTATGAGGCCCTCTATGGTTCAATTCCAGAGATACTGGGATCTCAATATGGCTCCAGGAGTAAAAAAAAAAAAAACACTTTTCAAGTTTTTTTTTCCCCCCAATGTTTGCAAGCCTGCAATTTAAGAACTATTAAAGATATCTTTATATACTTTTACATTTTGTCTCTTAACAAACTCTTCTTTTGTTATCTTATTTTTAAAGTCCCTATATGGTTCAGTTCCAGAGACATTGGGATTTCATTTTGGCTCCATGAATAAAAAAAAAAAACACTTTTTCCATCCCTCCAACGTTTTTGCATGCCTGTAACTCAAGAAGTAATAAAGATATCTTAATTTCCTTTTCGATTTTAGTTCTTAACAAACTAGTCTTTTGCTAAATGGTCCTAAATGGTTCATTTCCAGAGATATTGGGATCTAAATATGGCTCCAGGAGTAAATAGTTAAATCGTACACAATCAGTAATCCAAAACCAAATGTGAGTCACTTTGCATTCAGCTGATACTTTTTTCATTTAAAAAGAACAAGTAATGCTGAAATAAAAATGTTTGAAAAAAAAGAACAGATAATGCTTAAAATAGAAATGTATATTGTTTCCCTCCAACAAAACCATTTCAGATAACACTCATGGAATGTGTCAGAGTGCCTAAAATAAGCTTTTTCCAAAACATCTGAACGTGATTATAGATTTTGGTTCTTAACAAACTTTTCTTGTGGTATGTTCATTTTTAAGGCCTGATATGTTTCAGTCCAGCGCCACGACTAAATTGTTGAATTTTCCCATTACTCATGTTGAGCATCACCAATACCAAAAGCCTTTTTTTTTTTGAGAGAGAGAAAACCAAAGCACTTTCTCTGCTCCGACTTGTGGATCCACCATAAATGTTGTGTAATAACTGTACACTCCCATAGATCAGACAGAACTGATAACTTATGATTTAACATACTGCTTTCCATAGAGAGCGAGTAACTCTGGGGAGCTTCACCTCACGCTGATTCAAAAGATTTACTGTTCATATTCTGTTCAAGCCCCTGAGCTTTACTAAACCCTCGTGTACAGTACAGTGTAAATAAATCTCGAGCTCCATCTTAATAGAATCAAATCATCTCCGCCCCATATTGAATAAGAAATGCTGTACAGTAGAGTTTGCAGACAGAGATTCAGTGCTGGGGTTCACCTTTAGTGAGCAGATCTTTGATCAGCCTGACAGAGGAAAGACCAGGACACTTTCAAGGGCAGAGTCACATCTTTGCCTTCAAAGCAGCTAAATGCACATATTATATGCAGTAAGTACAGTAAAGCGTTGAGAAGAAAGACTGACCTTCCCTCAGGCCTCCTGCTTCTGCTTTGTGCTGATCCGAGCATTTTGAACTCAGTTTGGAGCTTTAATATTCTTTGGAAAAAAACAACATTTCTAGTTAAAATTTAACAAAAGGCCTAACAGAAATCTGATATTTTTTCTTCAGTGTTGTATTGAGGCTCTTTTATTAAACTACATTTGAACAGAATAGATGCAAAATTCATCATCATTTACTTAGAATTATGTGATTTCATGCTGTGTTTTGAAAAATGTGTATGTGCATCAGTGAGGACAAACACAGCGATGGTTGAACGTCTCGTCACTTACGATGAGAACTGAAATTGAAATGAACTCAAAATTGAATCGAAAAGCACAGCATGAACATTCTGCTAAACATCTCCTTTTGTGTTCCACAGATTAAAAATCGTTTTCACTGCTTAGATTTTTGAATTTAGTAAGAAAATAGAATAGATTTTATACCTGTGAGAAAATAAAACTATTTTTAAATTAAGTGAAATTAGAAGAATTTCCACTGTTTGGAATTTCTGAATTTAGTGAGAAAATAAAAGCCTTTTGTTAACTTAGAAAATAAAAGCATTTTTGAATTTAGTGAGAAATTAGAAGAATTCTTACTGCTTAGACTTTTTGATTTTAGTAAGAAAATAGAAGCAATTTTTTAATTTAGTGATGATTTAGAATAATTTTCATAGATCAGACATTTTGAATTTAGTGAGAAAATATAAGCAGTTTTTTAAATTTAATAATAATATAAATTAATTTTAAATTTTGAGTTTTTTTAGTTTATAAAGGAAATTTTTTAATTTAGTGTATATATATATATATATATATATATATATATATATATATATATATTTGCATCAATGAGGAAAAATGCATCAGCTGTGTGTCTCGTCATCATTTATATTGTCATTGAATTGAAAAGCAAAGCATGAACATTCTGCTAATTATATCCTTTTGTGTTCTACAGAACAAAACTCACACAGGTTAGTAACAATATTCTAAAATACCCCAATCAAAAACTGCTTAAATGAATGAGATTGGAGGAAAGAAATAACAAACTGTCATACAGTTCATAATATTGCTAAAACAGCACCTGAGCCTCGAAACGTATCACTTTTTAACAAAAACCAGACGCAGTGAAAATACATTTTTCACACCTATTATAGCTCAGGTTGGAGTGTTTGAACACATTCATTCATACATCATCACAGAAAATGAAAGACGAGGCTTAATGCAACACGTGATGAACCTCAATTTGTACCGTTTTGATTTCTCATGCACATGTGCTGCTGTCCATTAAAGCTGCAGGCCTGTATATCTCAAACACATTATGTTCACTTTCTTGCCTTCAAAGCCCGGCAGCTGTAGAGGCTCATTTTCTGTTCTGAGGATATGAGGATAGAGCTTTTACCTGTTGTTATGTGCTGGTCTGTTTTGTTCATGCTGTCCACAGACATCAGCTGCAAAAGTGCTTTAAAAGCTCCTGTTTCAGGCCACGGACAAACTGTGAAGTTTCAAGAGTGAATCTGCTATTTTTTAAATATTACTCTAATATTACAGTGACCAAAGACTCGTTGGTGGTGTCCAAAATGACATACTTCCCCACTAAACGTAGTAACATAAATAGTCTGTATGCAGTTTAGGACGCAGCCAATCTAACTAAGATATATTGCATTTTGTTTATGTTTGCTCTCTTTTAAAGTGTTGCCATGTGCACTTATTATAAGCAAGATAAAGCTTGTGAATGTATATTAACAGGGATGCTGTGTCTGAAGCGCTGATCTCAGCAGGAGCTCTGGAGGTGAAGGAAGGTAGATTTTCCCAAGGGTTCCCAGTAAGGTCACCTTCTCTTCGTGTGTCCTTGTCTGCTCTTTTCACTGCAGCATAGGCTGGAACGAAAGATGGATTTACAGTTCGACCCCATGAGAGTAATTTCGGAATAGTTCAGACAAAAATGGAAACTCGCTGAAAATGTGCTCACCCTTCAGGCCATCCAAGATGAGTTTGTGTCTTCATCAGGTTTGTAGAAATGTAGTATTGCATCAGTGTCTCAACAATGGATGCTCTGCAGTGAATGGGTGCCGTCAGAATGAGAGTCCAAACAGCTGATAAAAAACATCACAAGTAATCCACAAGTAATCCACACCACTCCAGTCCAACAGTTAACATCTGGAGAAGACAAAAGATGAAACACATCCAGAATTAAGATGTTTTTAACTCAAATACATAGAGTCTATAATCCATAATAACACTTCCTCCAGTGAAAAAGTGTTCTGGTGTGAATCAGGAGAGAAATCTGCACAGATCAAGCAGCGTTTTCTTAAACAGCTCTAAACAAATATGTGTCTGGATTTTGATGTGAGAGACAACAGGAGATGCACTTTTTCACTGGAGGAAGTGTTATTATGGATTATAGACTCTATGTATTTTAGTTAAAAACATCTTAATGCTGGATGTGTTTCATCTTTTGTTTTCTCCAGATGTTCACTGATGGACTGGAGTGCTGTGGATTACTTGTGGATTATTGTGATGTTTTTATCATCTGTTTGGACTCTCATTCTGACGGCACCCATTCACTGCAGAGCATCCATTGCTGAGACACTGATGCAGTGCTACATTTCTACAAACCTGATGAAGAAACAAACTCATCCTAATCTTGGATTGGCCTGAGGGTGAGCACATTTTAATTTTTGGCCTTACTATTCCTTTAAGAGGTTAAAAGATGAAACTAATGGGGTTCGTTGCTGCAGGAATATTAGGGACTTTAAGCAACAACAGCTGATGGAATGGCAACAGTGATCTGATATAAACTGTTAACTGCTGTAGCCAAAGAGTGCAAAAATCACTAAGCAACAGCAACAACGGAGAAGACGGGGAAATATTTAATCATTTATCATTAGCGTCATAAAAAAGTCGTGCATGCGCAATCACACTTTCTTTCCCGTTGCTGTTCTATCAGCTGTTGGTGCTTAAAGTCCCTATCAACTTGACATCTGCCACCTTAAAGTAGTTGCAGAATGAAAGTTTATTTCTCGGGGGAAAAAAGACAACTTTTAATGTTAAAAAAGAGAGAGTGTGCAGTTGACAGGAAACCTTTATTGCTTTTTCTTGATAGTTACACCTCTTGACATTTTTAATAAAGTCATAAATCAACTTTTATATAATAATTGTTTAAAAAAACTTATTTTCAAGCATCATTGCTCGCAAAAGAGTAGCTAGTATGTACAGTACAGTAGGTCCTCACTTAGATGTGTGTGTGTGTGTGTGTGTGTGTGTGTGTGTGTGTGTGTGTGTGTGTGTGTGTGTGTGAGTGAGTGTGTCTGAGTGAATGTGTGTGTGTATGTTTGTGAGTGTGTGAGTGTGTGTGTGTGAGTGTGTGTGTGTGTGAGAGTGTGAGTGTGTGTGTGAGTGTGTGTGTGTGTGTGTGAGAGAGTGTGTGTGTGCCTTTGTGTGAGTGTGTGCATGTGTGTTTGTGTGTGCGTGTGTGTCTGTGAGTATGTGTGTGTGTGTGTGTGTGTGTGTGTGTGTGTGAGAGAGTGAGTATGTGTGTGTGTGTGTGAGAGTGAGTGAGTGAGTGCGTGTGTGTATGTGTGTGAATGAGTGTGTGTGAGTGTGAGGAGGTTCATCTCAGCAGTGGACGAGGAGTAGTTAGGTGTAGTTAGGTGTAGTTAGTTTAGAGTGTTGGGTTTGCAGTAGTTAACATTCAGCCCAAAGTAAACTCCAGTGAGGCTGCATGAACTCTGCTCACCGGTGCCAGCATCTTAAAGGATGTAATAGATTCAGTGCTTCGGTGTGACGGCTCGACCCTGGTGCTGTTTCTGAGTCAGATTCTCCAGGCGTTCACAGGTCAATGTGATGGATGCTGCAACATGAGCCTCAATGTGAAGGCCGGATCTGTTTGGGACTATACTTAGACTTTACTCTTCTTGTTGTTCTAGGACTACAAAAAAGACTAGTTTGGAAATACTATTAAGTGCTTCTGTCTAAACCGAATCACAACAGTAAATGCATGACAATAAATAAATAAATAAATAAAATGAGAGAAATGTTTTGTGTTATGGCTTGTTGAGGATTAAAAGACAATTCAGTTATATTATATAAAAAAATCAATATGGCAATAAATGTTTTTTTTTTAATCACTTTAACTTGCTAAATTAATGTAACCAATTTTAAATTTGTTTTTAAGTTATAGGAGATTTAGATAGATTTTTCTTTTTTTTTTTTTTTACTTAAAATTAATGCAATTTTTTATACTTTTATGTAATAATTGGTCATACTTAAATCATAATGAATGATATCTGACTTTGGAAACTATAGTTGTGTTTTAAAGATTTAATGCAAATTTCACAAAAAGTTTATGGACGTAATCATAAATCAGATATTGAAGTGAGTTGCTGTTTTTGTCTCTTCTGAGGAATATTTATTCACTTGTTTTGGCAGTGTATATTATTATATATTATATAATTCCTACACCATGCATATTTCTGTCAAGCATATTTATTTAGTGCAAAGTGTTTAAAATCTAAATTTGCAGTCTTTATAGAACCTGTTTCCCTCTCAAGCATCCATTTATTTACTGCTTATTCCCATTAGGTTCATTATCAGCTGGCAAATTTTCCTTGTCTCAGTTTGTAATTAGTGGCTTCAACATACATTAGCTGTTAAACGCTCATTAGCGTCGAGGTTATTGATTTGCTCGGTGAGAGCGCAGGCTTGCTATTCCCCAGACGTCAGCTTGTGTGTTCGATGCAGAAAGCCAGATCCCATTCATCCCCATTTGAACGGCTCTCTGTGCACTCGATGGCTCATTTGCTCAGTGATAGAGATGAACTGGTCGGCGCGGGTCCAGCGAGAAGCGAGCGGAGGTATGTGTGTAAATCTGGTTCGGAGGAGGGACCTCTAGTCACTCGCAATCTCCCGAGTAATTAATTTCACTCATCGAGCAGAAAAGCCATGCAGCGTGATCGCATTAATACAGCATCTTCTGCCTGCTCTCCAAATGAAGACGTATTAGTCTGAGAGAACGGGAAAACAAGAGCAACCCCTCTCAATGACTTTCTATCTTTAAACTCAACTAAGAGAACAAATCCAGCATTAAGATGTTTTTAACTCAAATACATAGAGTCTATAATCCATAATAACTCTTCCTCCAGTGAAAAAGTGTTCTGGTGTGAATCAGGAGAGAAATCTGCACAGATCAAGCAGTGTTTAAACAGCTCTAAACTAATATGTGTCTGGATTTTGATGTGAGAGACAACAGCAGATGCACTTAAAGTGATCGATGATGGATAAATTAGACAAACTTGATGAATCCGTGATATCTTCTTTGGGGCGTAAAAGGAAAATAAAAGTTGAAACTTTTTCAAATGAACTCTTCAGACTTCCTTAAAACACCTTCTCTTTGTCAAGGGATTTTAAGCAACTGTCTTTTGTGTTTGTTTTGCTCTCATCTCCGAGATATTACTGGTATTATACGACTTCTTGTATTGTGTAGAATAATATCGTTCTCTTAATCTCTAGATTTTGAATTCAGCAATTACAATGCATCTCATTTTCTACAACAAAGCTCGAGCAAATGAAACTGGCATCCATAGAAAGATTTTTTTCCTGAAACCTTTCTGTGCTGCGTCTGTTATTTCATGCTCTCATGCTCTTTGTCTGGGAATAAAACAGCTGAAATGCTTCATGATTACTTGTTATTTTTGTGAATGTAATGGTGACGATTACAGTAACACTTGTTTTGGTGAATCCGTACTGCTACAGAAAACTAAACACATCTGTTTCCATTCCAGCTTGTGTATTGTGTGACTGAAAGATCCATAAAAGAATATAACGACAAATTAGTCTTCAGCTGCTGCTTGTGTTTTAGGTGAGTAATGTTTTTTATCATCAGGGTTGCTGGTCTATTTATCAGCAGTGAAGATGCTGGATGTCTTGTTGAACACAAATATCATTGTTTGAAATCATTGTATTATTATTATAATAACACTGCGGCTGTCTGTGCGTTAAATAAATAAGGTTTGGCCACACAAAAACTGATGTGTCGAGCATTTCAAAGGACGTAGATCTTTTACACAAAGGACATAGATTTGGATTGGATGTGGATATTGGGGATGTAGTTGTTGTTATTTTTTTTTTTGTTATTGGTTATTTGTTGTTTATAGATTTTAGTTTCTGTTACTCTCATGAGCTGCTGCTGTAGAGTTTTAGAAAGTAAAAGCATTTGGCATATGTTTCAATCAATTCAGTTCATAGAAATCAGCTGAATCAATCTTTCACTCTGAGCTAAAGCAACCCAGAACTAAATGTCTTGGGTTTTTCTTCAAGTTTGTTTGTGTTAGAAAAAGCATATTATAACAGGAAAAGCTGTTATAGAAGTTTTACGTAAAATCAAAGTGGTGCCAAAGTTACTTCTTGCACTGATGACGTTTATTGAACTCGTTCAATGACTTTTAATTTACTTACTGATGAAGAAAATCAAGTTTAAGCTCTGAAGTCTCATCAAAACTGAGTATGAATGACAATTGTGGACAACTACAGTATAGTGCTTTATACAATACAGTTAAATTAATAAACAAGAAAACAGCATGTATGGGGACTTTTCATAATCCAGTCTATTTTTTTAAATTATTATTATTGTTTTTGTTTTTAATTTACAGAAGTAAAATGTGGACAAAGTTTCACATTGCCTTTACATTTCCATAATCTTTCATGTTTTATTATGCTTTATCTTCAAGAAAGCAAAATATATTGTATATAGCAAATCTCAACCGCCTTAAAAAAAAAAAAATAAAAATAAAAATAAATAAATAAATAAATAAAAATTATATAAATACAGTAGAGTCCAGCTCTTAAGGTGGTTATATAAGAATATCAAACATTATCCACATTCAAGTCAGGGTTTTTTTAATAGTCAAAATAATACTTTTAATATAATAATACAATACTTTTTATTGAAATAAACTGAAATAAAATAATAATAAATAAAATATTTATATTAAAAATACCTTAAACATGTTCCCTTAAAGTACTAAAATAACTCAAAGCACAAATAATTATTAAAACTATAGACAAATTTGTAAAAAATCTACTGAAAGTGACAATAAAACACAAAACACAAATTACTACAACTTTAACTAAAAATATTCATTTTTTTTTAATAGTATATCAGTGATGCTAAAATAACACTGATGCATACATTATACGCAGGTAAAGCAATATATATATATCTATAGATATAGATATAGATATATTGCAAATATCAGCTTCCTGGTTGCTTATGTCATTGTAAAATGTAAACTCTAGAAAAATAAATGGCATGCAGATATTCTATATCATAAATATTAACATGATTTCCTATCAAGCTGCTTTTGAAACAATGTTGTAAAAATCTGACTTGACTTCAAAAGTTAATTTTTTTTAATTGGTAAGGCTGTTTGTTTAAGGTTGTGTGTGTGTGTGTGTGTGTGTGTGTGTGTGTGTACTGTATGTGCCGCTGAAACCTGACCCCATTCAGATCTGTATAATGTGTAATGGTGAAATAATCTATGTTTGACTGACACACATTGTCTTCTGCTGAACATGCGAACACCACTGCTTTCATAAACCTAATTATCTGTCATAACTAATGAAGCAAGGTGGCAGGTTTCCATGACAACTGTTGCATTAGAACATGTGAAAGATGCATCCGTGTTCGGCTCATTGTGACACTATTGTCAAAAGTGTGTTTGTCTCTCTTTAACTCAACAGTGCACATGTTCTCATGAACTATAGGGTTGTCCATGTATCTTTGTTTGTCTTATAATTGCCATTAGTCATTTTTTCTATTTTTATTTTGAAAGTTCTAAATTGTGAGACAAATTTGTATTTTTTATTTTTTAAAAAACTGAATTGCGAAATGAAAAGAATTTTGTGAAAAAAGTAAAAATTGTGAAATGTAAAATTGGCAACCATAAATTTATAACTTGCAAATGAGAATTAAAGACAAAAAAATCTGAATTGTGAAAATAATAATAATAATAATAATTGCGAGATCTAAAGTCAGAATTGAGAGACAAAAAGTCACAATACTGAGCAAAAAATACTATAAAAAACTGAATTGTGAGATGTAAGCTCAGAATTCAGATAAAAACTGAAAAATATTGTGAGATTTAAATTTGCAGTCGCAAGTATAAATTCACAATCTCAAGGAAAAAAGTCAGAATTGTGAAGTAAAGTTGCAATTACTTTATTCATAAAAATGAAACAGAATTGCAAGATGTAAACACAGAGAAAAAAATAGAATTGTTAAATAAATTCAGATGTTAACTCACAGTTCTGAAAGGAAAAGCCAAAGTAGAGATTTAAACTTGCAAGTCAAAGCTGTGAGATAAAAAGTTACAGTTACCAGTTTTAGACATAAAAAAAGAGACAAACTAAACATTTAGAGGAAAAAAAGTCTAAATTTTGAGTAATGCCTTTTATTTTTTAATCTTTTAATTTGCTGTGACATATCAAAGCTCAAGACTCTAGAGTTTCCTTCAAACGTCTGTGCCATTATTTAGCTATCTAAATATAAAAGTGTCAGGCACCGTCCCACCTGTGGGACGCTTGGCGCTCTTTTTTGTTGTTGTCCTTTTTCTCTATAAAATCTTTTAGTAATCATCATAAATTATATATCATTTGAAAGCTTAGAAGCCCAAGATTCATCCTGTGAAAACCATTTTAAAAATTGGACATTGCGTTACCATGGAAATGGTACTTTAAAATCTTATGGCGGTCTCCTCCCCCTTAGTGGGCGGTGTCAAGTGTCATATTACAAAATGCATTACGGTCTTTTAGAATCAAAGCTTTTTATAATCTTGGCAACAAACATATCATTGGAAAGGTCTGAGTCTCAGGATTCCATATTTGGTGGTTATTTTGAGAATTGAAGTAAAATTGACAGAGAAATCTAGGGAAAAATTCATTAAACAAAATTCAAAGGAGTTTTGATGGCTCCTGGTGGCTGTTTGTGGTATGACGCCCTAAATAAACTCTCACAGGAACCTCAATTTTTTTCATATCAACTTCAAATTTGGAACAAAACTTATTTAGACACAAGGCTTTAATTTTTTTTACCAATTTTAGAGTAAAACCTGTTATGTAAAATATTTATAATAAATAAAATAAAATAAAATTTATATAGCGCATTTTATTTACAGTACATTTAAACTTCTATAACTTTTTGATACTTTAATTTTTTTTAAAAATTCCACTTTTGCCAAAATCTGCTACTTTTCTTCTTTAAAAAGAGATCAACCTTAGGTCTATATTCCAAAGTGTTCATAAAATACAACAATTTAAGTTTGGATAGTGCACTTTAATGCCTATTTTAAAAAATGGGGGGTGACAGTTAAGGGGTTAATTAACTAAGTTGAGACTCTGTTCAGAAACAGACAAAAGCAACTTTTCATATCTGACATTAAATCACAGGCTATTCAGCCTTGTTCATACAGACCACAGGTAAAAGCTCACAATAAAACCTGAGTTCTCCTCATAAAGTCTGAGAGCATCGCATCAAACTCCTCCAGTCTTCATCCTTTGAAATGGAAATGAGTCTTTCCTGTTGTGTTGGCTGTTATCTATTATTTCATCTTCTGTTGGGGTTCCTGGCCTTCTGCATGTCCTGCATGCATCGCTTTGTCCCATCTGAGCCGTCACGTTCTGAAAGACACTTGTGATTGATGATCTGAACCATATCGCCTTTCATTTTCATGACAAGCGCGACCCATATCTTGAGCTGATGGAAGATATATATATATATCCACTGTCTGATCAAATATCCAGCTCAACACAGATTCAGAGCAGAATACAGGTTCCAGCTGTGTCTTTCAGCTTGTCCTGTCAAACCCTCAACAGTGAATGATTTATGAAAAGACAAAGGGTGAAGATTTCTAAGAAAGTTCACTTGCTGGAGTATTGCTGCTTCTGAACTCAGTTGCTGTATGTGACTGTATCGTATCAGCAAAAAGTTTTTACAACATTTTATATTTGGTTGGGTTCTGATGGAATTAGAATTAGATTCTTCTTCACTGAAAAAAAAAAAATGTTGCATTCACAAAAATACTTGTTCCTAAGATTCTTAAGACAAATCTTTACAATTTGATTTTCTTCTTTTAAATATTTAATAATAACTTCTTAAAGTAAGCATACACTCCAGTTTGTTTTAAATCCCCAAAGACATGCTTATCATTTAAGACCCCCCCCACCCACCCAAAATAAATAAATAAATAAATAAATAAATAAATAAATAAATAAATAAATAAATAAATGATAATAGAAAATTTGGGGCCACATTCAGGAAATATTCTTAATTCAATTCTTTGTAACTGCAAATTTTCTTCTGATTTTCTAAGTTAAGAGTTAAAATTCATTATTAATTGTATTTTTTGTTATTGCGAATTTTCTTCTTATTTTCTAAGTTTAGTTTTAATTTTCAAAAGTGTGTTTTTCAAAATCATTGTAAATACATTTTCAAAGTTAGCATAAGCTCCTATTTGTTTTAAATCCAAAAAGGTAAAACCCGTCACTTAAGAAATATGTAAAACAAACAAAAAAAAAAACATTGAAGCAAATATTTGAGAACTTTATATAGATCACAAGGAATTTAATCATTCAAACACTGGATTTATGAAACATTCTTAAGAATTAAATTCTTCTCAGCTCCAATCAGAAAATATTCTTAAAGGGGTCATTGGATGCAAAATTAACTTTTATATATTGTTTGAACATAAGTGTGTGTTGGCAGTGTGTACATATCCACCCTATAATGATAAAAATCTGTGCTTTTTTTGTCCCATAAATCTTAACCCCTTTCTAAAATAAGTAAATAGGATGGCTCATCACCCCAGGAAGAGAGGGGCGGAGTCAGCAGAGCTCATTAGCATTTAAAGAGACATGCAACAAAACCGGTTACTGCAGAGCTATTTTTGACAAGGTAAAAGTGTGTAGTTTTACACTACCATTGAGAAATTTTAACCAAAGTATGTTTCAGATTCATTAAGACCCTTAAAGCTGTGATCACATCAACTGTGATTCTTTAAGGGTCTTCAACTTGTGGAAAATGGGCATCCGATGACTCCTTAAAGATATTATTTAACAACTTATCTTAGGAACATTATTACGAATATCTTAAGAACGGTCTTACCATTTTTCTTGTAGATTTCCTTGAATCCGGTGTTTGGTTCTGAATAAGCCACAGTGAGTCTTTTGAGTGAATCATTTAAAAGATCTGGCTCATAAGAATCATTCGTCAACTGAACGACTCACACTGTTAATTTTCTTTGTAATTCACAGCGTTCAGTCCTTCTCTCTCATCACATCCATGCACGGGCCAATCAAGAGATCTTAATGAAATTGTCACTGCTAACAAAACGTGTTTTACAGCCTCATCTCACTGACTCTGACAGTCTTCTACGCTTCTCTCTCTCAGTTCAGTACAATCTCTCTGTATGTTAATTAGTCTGATGATTTACACTTTTATATTAAGATACCTGAATAATGACAATCAAGATACATTTGCTTGAGAAGCAAAATTTAAACATTTAGTCTACTTGCATGAAAAAAACAAAAAACAAAACACTGACCCCTTGAAACATGAATTAGTTTATTTTTGGTGCATTTTTCAATAAAGAAATATTGAAATCAAAATTCATATCTTAAGTAATATCTTATTATTATCTTGCTTCTCAGGTAAATGCATTGATTTATAAATATAAGTAATAAAAAAAAAAAAATTTTTTTTTTTTTTTGCATTTATGTTTTTATCCTACACCTTTATTTTGATGCAACAACTCAACATAATCCCAATGCATTTTTAATTGCCATGATTTTATGATTCTTTGGTGCATTTCAAAGATCAGTTAGAGATATTTATTCTACTGTGGTTTGGAAAGCTTGTAGGAAACCCGTCATAGTTTATAGTATCCTGATCTCATATTTTGCTGTCATGGGTCACTGGCTTTAATAACATCTATTACACGGCTTGAGGAGAGGAAATATGAAACTTGTCGGCAGTCTATTTAATCACTGATTTACTCTTATCGAGTATCGGCACGGAGCCAGA
This sequence comes from Cyprinus carpio, assembly GCF_018340385.1. Taxonomy (NCBI): domain Eukaryota; kingdom Metazoa; phylum Chordata; class Actinopteri; order Cypriniformes; family Cyprinidae; genus Cyprinus; species Cyprinus carpio. Next base: position 30,912,352 of record NC_056609.1, on the reverse strand, counting down.
CAGAAGTCAGAAAGTCACTTCTGCTGAAACGAGCTGTTTGAGAGAGCATCACTGACACTGAATTTCACATGAAGCTTGAGCTTCTCTCTCTGTTTGACAGCAGGTGTCAGTTATGGATTCATGACATGATGGATTCATGGGAAGGCATGAAAGCAGATCTTCAGATGGACTGGAGAATGGAGCAGAGGTTTATTCAACATGACTTAAATGCTCTCCTCCATAAAAGACACAAATTTCAGTTTATAAGTTTTGCAATGAGCATCTTATACCGTCTCTGAGGTCGAGGTCTAATGCTCTCACGGTATACAGAAAGAGTTTGCATGCATTATACACATGATTCTAGATATGTTGTCATCAGAAGCAGAAGCTCATGTTTTGCTCCCGTATGTAAAAATTAAAACGCTAAATTTTTGAGTTAAAAGATTTTTTAATAATGTCAAACTTTTGAAAAAGCACTACCTCGTGAGCACATGACTTTCTGAGGGGCAAATTTTTACCCGGACCTTTATTTAGATCCTGTTTCCTGCGGTGGAAACAGAGCTATATTCTTCTTTTGTTTCACGCAGAGGATGAAACATCACACGGGTCTGGAAGGACATGAGGGCGAGTGAAATTAACAGCTAATAAAAGAGAGACTTCATACTGCATGTACAATTTAATCTATTCAGCTTGTAAACCATTGCTCTTTTATGAAATGAACACTTTTACCCATTGAAGGAATTAGATGATTTTGGGTTCAGTTATATTAATTTGACACAGCTGTGACATCTGAAAGGACATTATCTTCATGTGTTAAACAAAGACTGCTCATATTCATGCTAATGTCTTCATGTTAGTTATTCTCATACCTGTTTAAATCTCCCATCATGCTGATTACATGCAAATATCCTTATTAAAGCATTCTAACCTTTATGATTGTGATGAAACAGACCTCAGTTCCTCAAAACCCATTGTCATGAGAGATTAACCTTTCGCAAACGAGAATCCGGAAATGTCGTGGTTGCTGTTGGTTTTATATTGAGCTGTAATTCTCTTCTATGATAATCTCTATGATAATCATCTCTATGATAATCCATAAATAATTAGAGGTGTGTGAGATGAAATAATTTTGTTGAATGTGTGCTTTTATTGTATTTTATGTCTTAAAAGTGTATTTTTTAGCCAAAAAACTGTACTTGCAGATAATATAATATTATAATAAAAGGCCACTTAAGTGCATTTAAAGACAGACACTTTCCTAACTGTGTTTAACACACTTAAGTAGACTTTTAAAACGTGCAATTTGTAGTAATGCAAAATTAAAAGATTTATTTTGAAGTACATTTTAAATCATTATACTTTAATAATCTTTTGCCATGCTGTAAAGAAGTACACTTGTTTTGATACTAAATCAAACTAAAGCACTTTAAAGTACATGATTAGAATTTTAACTGTAGTGGCATTTAATATTAAATTTAAAGTTAATACATTTTAAATAGACTTAATTTAAACTTAACTGCAAATATGTAACTACAGATATATTTAAATGCATGATTACAAGCTTTAGTAGAAAGGATTTTTTTTTTAGTTTATCATAACGCTTGTCAGAACGTTTAGCAGTACAATTTAACCATATTATGAACAATATTTTCAAATACAATAGAATTATGAAATTACATATAAAGATGCACAGTACTTAAGTCCTACTTAAATATGTCAGAAAGGAAGTTCAAATGACAACATTTAATATGAATTTAAACTATATTACATTTTAATTTAGTTGCAACTAACATGCAATAAAGAATCTAAAAACATTACAATCACTTTGCATTGAAGTATATTCTTTTAAAGCACATTTTTTCTATATTACAAAAAAAATACTTAAAATAATAACTTAACCATAATAAACTCTTTTTAAGTGTATGCTGAAGTGTATTTTTCTTTTAATTTTTTAATATTAAAACATGTTTTTTTTTGTTGCTTGAAATAACAAACGTTAACTGAAATAAAATAAAATAAAATATGAGAATATTTTGATGACTTGATGTAAATTTAAAATTTAGTGTTTAGTAATTAAAATTAAAAATTTTTTAAATTTTATTAAAGTGAAAACAGAAAATATAAAATTCAGAATATGGTGTAAAACTAATATATTAATAGCTAAAATAGCACAAATGAGCAATAAAGTGAAGGTGAAATGAGAAAGAAATGTTTATTACCAGAAATATTTTCGTGTGACGGTGCATGTAGCTGACAAAGATTCACTTCAAATATTTCCTAAACATGGACGTCTGACCTTTTCACCCCATTCAGATCGGACGCTTTGAGAGACGGCGTCTTCTCTGGCCTTTTCGCTGCTGACGCTGACAAAATGCTTGTGAAATAACTCTTCTCTGAATTTTGCCTGCGTTTCTCAGTAACTCCTGCAAATTCCCTTCGGAGCCGGAGCGTTTTCTGAATGGGCTGTAATAACCAATCGCACGGGTCAGTGTTCGGGGTGACGATCAGCGTCAGACGCTTCATGCTGAAAGAATCACAACACTGCGGAAAAAGAGCTACACTGTAGCATATTAAAAAAAAAAAGAGGACACTTTACAGAAATAATAATACTTCAGAAAAACATAACACAAGTGCAAAATAATGTAACATTTTTAGACACTTTATTGCATGTTAGTTGCAATGAAATAAAAATATTTTAGTTAATTTAAATTTAAGTTTTTGGACACTTTAGTTGTAATTAAATACAAATGTTTTTTTTTTCTTTATCTTGTTTTTAGCCACAATTTTTGGCTTGTTAGTTACAATTAAATATTTTTTTGTTGTATTTGTTTTTTTATGTCTCTATATATATATATATATTTTTTATTAATTGGCAGCTAGCTGAAAAAAAGTTGATATTTTGTGTGTGTGTATGTATGTATAAGTGTGTGTATATATATATATATGCACATGTACACACACACACACACACACACACACACACACACACACACACACACACACACACACATACATATAAATATAATCCTGCCGTGTTACATAGTTTTGTTGAATTGCTTTAGGTGTAATGTTATAGTTTTTATTTGCATTAATGGATATAATGATCAATATAAACTTTAATGCATGTTAGTTGTAATTGAATTAAAATGTTCTGTAGCTTAGATTTATGTTAAATGCATTTATTTGATCTGCTTTTGCTTACTTTGCTTTTTGGCCCATTTAAGTAGGACTTAAGTATACTTCAGTTGTCTTTGAACTATGTTTAAAGTGTATAAATGTACTGACCAGCATTTGTAATAACCTAAAATATACTTTAATGTTATTTCTATTTAAAAGTGTGTGTCTTGTATTGAATAGCACACTACAGTTAAAATAATAATCAAGGACTTTCCATGTACTTCAGTATGTTAGTCAACACATCAAAATAAGTGTTCTTCTTTAAAGCATGACAAAATATTATTTAAACTTGATTCAAATTAATTTTTCTAATTTGACAAAGTACACTTTTTTAAAGTGTTTTTAGAAACATGTTGAAAGCGTCTCACTTTAAATGCATTTAAGTGGCTTTTTATTTCATTAAAAAACATTAAAAAAACATACTTTTAAAATTGTACGTACACTACATTCAAAACAAATAAGTGTACTTCTAACATGCATCCTCAATATGTTCATATGTCTGCTTAACTGAATGCATGATGTCAGCTATTGTCTACCACTATATAAACATTATTCTGATCAATAAAAGCATTTATTTTATGATTGTACCACTGAAAAATACATGCATGTTTCTTGAGCAGCAAATCATCATATTAGAATGATTTCTGAAGATCATGTGACACTGAAGACTGGAGTAATGATGCTGAAAATACAGCTGCACATCACAGAAATAAATTACAGTTTAACACATATTCACATAGAAAGCAGTTATTTTAAATAGTAAAAATATTTCACAATTTTACTGTTTTTGCTGTACTATGGATCAAAGTAAATGCAGGCTTGGTGAGCAGAAGAGACTTCTTTAAAAACATGAAAAATTTTACTGTTCAAAAACTTTTGACTGATAGTGTACATTTAAACTGAACTGAGCTTCGTTGTGGAGGGAGATGTGATCAGAAGAAGCTCATTCTGACTCTGAGTCAGACCATGTTTAACATTCACGGCTGTGGATGTGAAGGAACTAAAAGGTGATGCACAAGGGCTTTTCCGTCTCATATCGACCTAAAATGCAAACAGAGTTTTGAGTTAAGGGTGAAATCTTAAATCATCGTCCACTAATTTGAAGTATTGTGTAATATAAACTTGATGGCTGCATCTCTCTCATTTGTCCTCTGTACAGAACTTACTGTACACTGAACTTCTCAAGGTTGGGTTCTGAAGATCTGCAAACGAGCCGCAGGTCCGTCACAGGTAATAAATCTTCATCTCTGACGGCTGTCGGATCAAAGCGGGCCGCGGTCGCTCCTCCAGAAGAGCCAGGGTCGTCCTTCACACGGCCTCTGCTTCTGCATCCAAACAACTTATGGATAATTTTACGAAGCCTTTCGGTTTGATTGAACTTCTTATGCTGATCTGGGATCAGTTTTTCCAGCATTACTGTACTTTACTATGAGGAGATCCTCAACAGTGTCTAAAACGTCTTTTTTTAAAGTACAGTACAGACCAAAAGTTTGGAAATATTACTATTTCTAATGTTTTTGAAAGAAGTTTCTTCTGCTCATCAAGCCTGCATTTATTTGATCAAAAATACAGAAAAAAACAGTAATATTGTGAAATATTATTACAATTTAAAATAATAGTTTTCTATTTGAATATACTTTAAAAAAATAATTTATTCCTGTGATGCAAAGCTGAATTTTCAGCATCATTACTCCAGCCTTCAGTGTCACATGTAACATCCAGTCTATCACATGATCATTTAGAAGAAATCATTCTAATATTCTGATTTATTATGAGTGTTGGAAACAGTTGTTGTGTATTATATTTTTTGTGTAAATGGTTGGTTAGAAATGAATTTATTTATTAAAAATAAAAAAAATTATAATAATATATATTCTAATAATATATTTTCTTTACTATCACTTTTTTATCAATTTAAACACATCCTTGCTGAATAAAAGTATTGATTTTATTTAAAAAAAAAGAAAGAAAAAAAATTACTGACCCCAAATTACTGACCAGTAGTGTATATTGTTATTACAAAATATTTATATTTTAAAACAAATGTTTTAATATTTTTTTTTTTTTTTTTTTTTACTTTTTATTAATCAAAGTATCCTAAAAAAGTATCACATGTTTTCTGAAAAAAATATTAAGCAGCAGAACTGTTTTCAGCATTGATAATTAATCATCATATTAAACGATTTCTGAAGGATCATGTGATAATGATCCTAAAAAATTCAGCTTTGCATCACAGAAATAAAATGATAATTTAAAAGTATAATAAATTTAAAAACATTTATTTTAAATTGTAATAATATATCACAATATTACATTTTTTTCTGTATTTTTGATCAAATAAATGTAGGCGTGATGAGCAGAAGAAACTTCTTTCAAAAACATTAAAAATAGTAATGTTTCCAAACTTTTGGTCTGTACTGTATGTGTCACAGTGTCTTTTAGTTTTAATAATAGTTTGAATTCATTCCATTTTCTTTTTAATTTATTCAAAGTTTTAGTAATTGTCTTGTGTATTCTTTTAAAACATTATTAATTTCAATAGTAGTTACTTTAGTACATCAAGTTACACCATGTAAAAATGAGCACTAGCTGAAATATAAAAAGTTTATAATATAATATATAATATAAAACACACGTGTACAGTAAAAATATTTTTAGATATTGATTGATGATAATGTGTACAGTAAAAATATTTTTAGATATTGATTGAGAATCAAATCTGTGTGATTTTGTTACTATTTTATTTTAATGCTTTAGTTTTTGCTTTAAGTTACATTTTTGTTACAAGATTACTTTTACTGCTTTCTAATATTTACATCGGTCAATAGATATTTATTTCTCATGTTTATATCAGCCAATAGATGTTTACATAACATACAATATCTTTTGGTCAAAAACTTTGAGATTTTTATCCACAAACAATAACAGATTATCAGTATTAATGCTTCACAGATTAATTGTGATAATGCTAAAAACATGCAAATTAAAGTATTTTTTTAATAATCTTTTTCACACATGAAAATGTATATTTTGAAAGGTTTGTGTGTGTGTGTTTGTGTGTGTGTGTTTGTTTCACACATGAAGTTTTTTTTTTTTAAAGCTTTTATTTTAGTTAAAGATTCAGTATTTTGTTGTGTTTTTGTTGTATGTAGTTTTAGTTATTTTAATAAATCAAGTTAAAGTAAATAAAAATGATAACTAGTTGAAATAAAACTTTGAAACTTTTTTTTAAGTAACAGTTTTTTATGTTTATGTTTTAGCATAACTTTAATAACCCTGATGTTTTAGGTAATGTTAACTTGCATTCAAATATTTAAATTGCCCAATAGATATGTATTTATAAAATACAGCATCTGAGATTTTTGTGTATACCTTTTTTTTGGAAGGATATGTTTTGTCTTTTATAACTGTTTTAAAAGCAGGCTCCCATTGTGACAACTTGCCCCGATGTTCAGTAGCGTTACTAAAGTGTTTATTTTTTTGTGATTTTAATATTTGTATCTATTTCGAAATTGATACCCTGAGAAGTAGAAGCATTCACTAGAGAAAAGTGCCAAAGGGTCTCCCGTACAACGCTGACTTTCTTGGTCCATGTCTATTTAAATCTTAGAAGCAATCTGTATAATTAAACCGTAGAATCCATTGTCAATAAAGTCGCATTATAATGCATAACTCTATTAGCACTTGTAGTTTTGAGCGCGTTCAGCGGGTTGCGCGTTATTGACCCGCACTAACGCGTGCTGCAGCTGGAGATTATAATGAATCAAAGCGGCTCTCCAGGGTCTCCAGCATCGATCCTCTCCACACACTCCATTCATTGCGCAGTGCAGGACTGAGATAGACAATCGACGAAGTGCGCTTAGCAGTCCCGTTCCTGAAGCAAAGTCGTCGTTCGCGCGCTCACAGATTGGAGTTTGCGCGACTGCATCAGAATTACGCACGAGACGCTAAAGCGGAATGGATGAAGTTATGAATATATATGTGACTCTGGAGCACAAAACCAGTCTTAAGGGTAATTTTTTATTTATTTAGATTTATGCATAATCTAAAAGCTGAATAAATAATCTCTCCATTGATGTGTGGTTTGTTAGGAGGACAATATTTGTCTGAGATACAACTATTTGAAAATCTGAAATCTGAGGGAGCGAAAAAATCTAAATATTGAGAAAATCACCTTTAAATTTGTTGTTGTTAAGTTGTTGTTATTGGATATTAATATTAATAATTTAAGTTTTGGTTTTTTTATGTTTGTGGTTTTACAAAATATCTTCATGGAACATGATCTTTATTTAATATCCTAATGATTTTTGGCATAAAAGAGAAATGTATAATTGTGACCCATACAATGTATTGTTGTCTATTGCTACAAATATACCTGTGCTGCTTATGACTGCTATTGTGCTGCAGGGACACATATCATCTGAACGCGAGAGTCTGCGTAAAAACCTTCTGCGCTAGTGATTCCTTGAAGCAGGAGCGCACTGACTGGAGCTCTGCACACAGAAGCGATGATGATGGTGATGATGATGAAGGCGCAGTTACGTGGTTGACCTGACCTGTGATGGTAGCCTATATAAACCCCATGCAGCAAGAGAAAGTCAACAAAGTCCGCTGAATTACGCTTCAGATGTAGAGGACAAACCCAGAAATAATCAGAAAAACACTGTGCATTTACGATGCACGCGGACTTCCTCCAGATGTAGGTTCGGTTTGATTCTTCTGAGTCGTTCGGAGAGATGGAGTCGTTTGAGGCGGCGGTGAACGGCGTGTCTCACAGCGAGGATCCGTTCTCCGGACCGCTCACGTCCATCGCGCCCTGGAACTATAGAGTCCTGGCGGCGCTGATGTTCGTGGTGACCGCGGTGTCTCTGTGCGAGAACTTCACGGTGATGCTCGTCACCTTCAGGTTCAAGCAGCTCCGGCAGCCGCTCAATTATATCATCGTCAATCTGTCTCTGGCGGACTTTCTCGTGTCTCTGAGCGGAGGAACGATCAGTTTTGTGACCAACTATCACGGGTATTTCTTCTTGGGCAGATGGGCTTGTGTTTTGGAGGGATTCGCAGTCACCTTTTTTGGTGAGTCAAAAGTTTGCTTTAGCCCTTATGATTTCGGTCACCATATTTCGTTTGGGGTTTGAGTGATTCTTTGTAATATCTGGACACTGAATTTTCTAAACTGTGACTGTAAACGCTTTCAGTTTGATTACATGCTTCAAACATCCTGCATGAATGCCATTACTTCTGTTTGTGTTTCAAAAATCAATCAATCAATCAATCAATCAATCAATCAATATTTTTTGTACATGGGTCAAAGACGAAAAAGGGTTTAAGTATAAAAATAAGTGTAATACTGCTTTAAACTGTCGTTGTTTTCCCCAAAAAAGTTAAAAAGTTTTCTGTTTAATTAAATTGCAATTTTGTTTTTGTTTTTCCGAGGAAAAAATAAATATCATACATTTTCCCCTGATTTACAGAAGACACCCAGTAAAATGTCACTCAGTGTAACAATCTCGTTAGGCATATTTACAACAAAAATCAATTTATGACACATTAAAAGACTAATTATTTTCAACCCAAATGCTATTTTTTACTAATACTGTTTTTTTTTTTTTTTTTAAATGCCACTATCCTAGGTTTTGCCCATTTGTCACTAATAATTTTTTACTCATTTAAAACACAGTAAAATTTAATATGCTCCCTTATTCTTTTATATATTTTAATATGTATATGTCAGAATAAACATGTTGTTTGAATTTTTACATAAATTTTTTTTGTTACACTGAATGACAATTTAACATTATTTCAACCAAATTTTGACATTTTATCCTCCAAAAACCTACTTGAAACCTAAAAAGTAGACACTTTAGTGACATTTAATGTGATTTCTATGGACATAAAATCACAAATTTCTTTTGATACGTACATCTTAACGTCTTTGACCCACAAATACTCTAAAATTTATCTCGTGCCAGTTATGTTTTTATTTATTTTACTGTATTTTCCACAGTTTTTTAGTGTGAAAATGAGACCAACAGAAGAAAAAAAATATTGCAAATTACTATTAATAGTTACATAAATTAAAAACAGTGCATGTCTACTTCAGTATCTGTCTAAAGGGATTTAATTAGATCAGAGGAACATTATTAAAAGTAACTGATGGGAAAATTAGGTACATTTTTAAAAATAAATATTTATTTAATATTTTTATTTTATTTTATTTTATTTTATTTTATTTTATTTTATTTTGAATGGTTTCTGGGACCTCACAGATAATCTCGAAACCTGAGGGTTAATGTAATGAAATCTAATAAAACTAACACAGTACATAAGTTTGCATGCAAAATCATAAGCTGTGGTTGTTTTGCCTGTGAAGTCGTGACTCTACTGTAAAGAATAACCCAGATGAACAGATGCGCTCACATCTGTTTAATAACTGCAGGTGTCAGTATTTACCATCCATGTGTTCAATGACCCACATTCACACTATCATTCATTAAGCAGCTTTCATTAATCCTCTTATTTATTCTCTATGCTTACATGATATGTTTTAATGCAGTTTTGTGTAAATAGTTTTAGTGACACACAGAGGCCAAAAAGTCCCACAGACTGAACTTTTTTTTTTTGGAATGTCGTTTGTACATCATGCTGGAAATGTAGTTTTATAAAGTCTTCTAAACTGCTAATAAGACTTTCATTGACTGATCTGAGTCAGTCTCTGCTCTGGTATCTTTCTCGGTGATAGTGAATATGCAACAGAATGTGCAATTAATCAAACTAGAGAGAAGATGAACACAACATTATCACCAGAGAAAAACTGTGTGATTGCAGACGTCAGATGTGCAGTAAAGCAGTGTGAATTTGTCCTTGTTTCATATTGATTTCACAGTAGATAGTTTATTTGTGGCTCTTCATTAACGGTCAGTGAAGTAGCATCTGGTCATATGAAGCGCAATCACTGAAGTTAGAGTCTATGATAGAAACATCACTCTTTATGCACTAAATGCAAATTTAATGATCTGTCAAGACTAGCTCATTAAAGAAGTTGTGGATTGACAGATTTCAATATTTTATTAAGTCTCATATCTTGAGATCTGTTCAGTCTAAATTTGCATGGACTTAAAATGTTAATATGAAATATATTAAAATAAAGGACCCCTCCCCCCAAACACACCCACTCCAAAAACGATCCTAGATAAGAGAAATAGAAGTTCTCTGATTGTCAGATTAGACTGGCATCAGAATCTTAATGAGACAAGGTCAATGTAGTTAATTTACAAGTTTCATTTTTAATGCACTTGCTCAGTTTGTTTTAATATGAGTTGCATGTATTTTTCAGAAATGAACTGGAATGCATTGTCAAGATGCATTTAGTTCAACAGCTCTTTATACAATACAGATCATTTCAAAGCAGCATAAACAGCAAAAGAAAAAAGTTGCAAAATAATCAATAATGAAATAATTTCGATTCAACTACAGTGTAAGGCAGCCCTACAGAAAACAATAGAGCCATTACTCAGCTGAATTCAGTTAAATAACTATCTGTGTTGCAAAATTATTAAATTATGGAAAAAGTTTGATACAGCTGAAAAACAACTCTACAGATGACAATAGAGTCAGCTCAGTTCAGTTCAGCGTTGACTGAGTTCAGTAACAGTGTTGATGATGTTGCAAAGTTCATGGGTTTGTGAAAGTGCAGACCTGTCTGAAAACTCACCACCTGGTTTTCAGAATAAATATTAGTTAAAAACGCATCTAAAATGACTCATAACTCATGCAATAAATATATTTCTTGAGGCTTCTGGCTCTGAAGTGTCTGAAGGACGTGGTTCAGTCTTCTCAGGTGTTTTGGAGAGATGTTATCTATGTGTCTGAATCTGCAGGTATCGTGGCTCTGTGGTCTCTGGCCGTCCTGGCGTTCGAGCGGTTCTTCGTCATCTGTCGGCCGCTGGGGAACATCCGTCTGCGAGGCAAACACGCAGCTCTGGGTCTGCTGTTCGTCTGGACCTTCTCCTTCATCTGGACCATTCCTCCTGTCCTGGGCTGGAGCAGCTACACCGTCAGCAAGATCGGCACCACCTGCGAACCCAACTGGTGAGGAGCCCAAACACTCATTAATCACACCGCGGGGCCATCTAACAATTAAATTAATGCAGGAAGACTAATTACAGCACCTAAAATGCTTCCCCTTACACATTTTTAATCTCAAATCTTGATTAAATAAAAAAAAGTACATGCTTTTTTTAAAAAAATGTTAATGTTTTTTAAAGATCAATTTTCAACATTACACAAAAATCTAAATAATAATGATAAACTACAGTTGCAAGTATCAGGAAAGTAAAGAAGAAAAACAAACAAACAAAACAATAATATTAATAATACATATTGCAATACTGTATGTTATATATTGCAATTTAACAAAAACATGTATACTGTACAGTATATAGCTGAAAACCTAATATTAAAATAAAATAAAATAAAATAAAATAAAATAAAATAAAATAAAATAAAATAAAATAAAATTAAATTAAATTAAATTAAATTAAATTAAATAAGAGAACATGGTTAGTAAGATATTGCATGCACTGTAAAAATAAAATATTTTCTTTGTAATTATTAGTGAAATTTACTAGCAATTTCTGAGTTTTTTGAATTGGATTGAATGTCAAACCCTTTCTCCTCCACTCTCCTCATTCACATTCAGATCATTTATACCTACAGACTGTCAGATTCACTTTAACATTTCCGTCAGTCAGAAAACAGAAGCGCTCAATAATGCTGACTGGACTATCAACAGGAGCTGATGGTATGCTCTGTGGTTAAAGCAAGGTTTAAAGATATCTAACGTCTCCTGTAAATGGCACGCTTGACATGCATGTCTCATGAGGACAATACAGCTCAATAATGAAGCAGTTTATCCATCACTTCTAAAGACCAAGATGTGATGTGCTGAATGTGTGACAGGGAATAAGCTTATAATTAGTGTGTGTTGGCTTGTTGTTCAGGTGTTTTCACACAGAGAGTGAGTAAGGGTAGTATGTTGCTGTGCTGTTGGTAGTTAGTAGCGTTCTTCTTCTCATTTATAATCACTGCATTGCACTACTGCTTATTTCCATAAATTTAAACTCAATTATGATGCATCAGAAAGAGTCACTGTCCTTCATGTCGCCTCAAATCACTGTCTAACTGCCCTTTAAAGAAGATCAACATGAATTCAAAGTACTGTTTGCTTTCCAAAGCCAGCTAACAAGGAACATTCTCAGATTGCTCTGCAGAGTTATGAGAAGTGTTCTTCCAGTAATATTAAGAGAATGTTCATTTAGACTTATCTGGGATTTGATAATGTACTCAAAATGTTACTTCCACATTGTTCATGGAATGGTTTTATTCCTGAAACATTTTAGTTAGATGTTCATTTAACATTTTTACATGTTACTACTTGTTTCAGAATGGTCAGAGAACATTCAAAAGTAATGTTATATTACAAAATGATAAAATGAAAACGTTTAGGGGAAAAAAATGAATATTCAGAGAATATTCAGAAATAACGTTTTCATAACTTTTCATAGCTTCATCGGAATTTTGTCACACGTTATATAAAGTAATGTTCCCTTAGGATTTGCATAAAAAAGTTGATATTTGAATATTCAAGAGAACATTCAAGAATATGATTTTCATGACTTAATGGTAAGGTTAGCAAAACGTTAGGAAATTATTGGAAAAATTCTGTTGATGTTTGCATAAAAATAAATAAATAAATAAATAAATAAATAAATAAATAAATAAATAAATAAATAAATAAATAAATAAATAATCTAAAATGAAATGTTCCCTCAATGTTTGCATTAAAAATAATATTCAAAAAACGGGATGTTTTCAACATTCAGAAAAAAACCCTTTTAATAAGTTAATGGAAATGTCAGCAAAACGTTCTTAAAAATATATTTTTGTTAGCTGGAAATACATGTTGCTGATTCATCTGCATGTCTTTCAAAGAAAAAGTATTTGTCTGAAGTATCTTCAGTTGTTCTGTTTAAAGCACAACAAACCTACAGAAATCTGCAGGGATTTTTTATAAAGATATAAAGATATTGCTAATTATTATTAATAGCTACATAAATGTAAAAAAAAGTGCATGTCTACTTAATGATACAACACAGAGATAAAATTTCAGTATCTGTCTAAAGGGATTTAATTAGATCAGAGGAACATTATTTCTGTGAGGCAGAATTTGTAAAAAAATCTGTCAAGCTTGTATCAGAGGGGACACTGTAAATGAGGGATTATTCTGTGCACATCTTCTAATTGTCTAAAATCTTTTAATTTTCAAACGAGGGATGCCACAATATAGGATGAGTAGGTTTAATGTATGGAGCTTGTCAAACTTGCCTCCATGAGAGCTTTTCCTTCTCATTTAAGCCTAAACCAGCAGATAATTAACCAGCTCAGATTTATTGTCTCTTCTCTACTAATTAGTTCTTTTATCCATAAATGTCAGCCTGGTTCTAATGGGCTATTGTTTTGGAATTCATTTGGCCATATGAAGTACTCACTGCCAGGACTTCGTACTTGTTCAAACTCCATTTAACATTCAACATCTTTATCTCCAAACATCATTGTGCTTTAGTATCGAAGCCCCTTTCTACCAAGGAATAATAATAAAAATGGTAATTGACTATTTTTCTCACAATTTTAAAAATTGATGAGTTAATATCTTATAATTTTGAGTTTATATCTTGTAATTCTGAGTTTATTTCTCGTAATTCAGAGTTTATATCTCACAATTCTGAGTTTATATCTCGCAATTCTGAGTTTATATTTCAATTCTGAGTTTATATCTGGCCATTTCTATTCTGAATTTATATCTCATAATTTTGATTTTATATCTTGCAATTCAGAGTTTATATCTCAATAATTCTGAGTTTATATCTTGTAATTTTGAGTTTATACAGTATCTCGTAGTTCTGAGTTTATATCTCGTAATTTTGAGTTTACAGTATATCTGGAAATTTTTATTCTGAGTTTATGGGTCCTATTTTAACGATCTAAACGCAAAGTGTAAAGCGCACAGTGCAGGTGCACTCAGGGTGTGTCCAAATCCACTTTTGCTACTTTAATGACGGAAAAATGGTTGGCGCTCCCTGGTGCATGGTCTAAACGGGTTGTCCCTATTCTCTTAATGAGTAATGGGTGTTTTTTGGGCGTAACGTGCAATAAACCAATCAGAGTCTCATCTTCCATTCCCTTTAAGAGCTAGTTGTGCTCATGCCATGACGGATTTGCTATTTACGTGGCGGAATTTGGCAAGTGCAAAGACAGAACTCCGAGATGAAACGGAGCTGCTCGTGGGCGAGCAAATAGATAGCTTAATTCTGATACATGCGATGACTATCCATTATGACATGTAGGCATTTTTATATTTAATTAGCCTACAAAAAATTCTTATGCATTGCAATCCTTTAATTTTTAATATTTGGCATGTTTGTGTGCTGCAGTGCGTCCCTTGTTTAATAAGCAGCGTGTACGCGCGTTGTGGACCCGCCTATACTAACACGCTCTTTAAATAACAAAGAAAAAACACTGCGCCAGACTTTAGACCAGGTTTGAGTTGGTCTATGGCGCAGTCTATTTTCAGCTCCTTAAACTAGCAATGCGCCTGAACACACCTCTTTTTTAGACCAGCACGCCGATGGCCGCACAAATGGGCGCAAATGCATTTGCTAATTAAACAACGTAGCGCTGGACAAAAAAATGCGAAAACTAGCAAACACATTTGCGCTGCGCCTTGCGACGCATTGTGCCGGGTGTATGATAGGGCCCTATATCGCAATATTTCTGAGTATATATCTTGTAATTCTGAGTTTATATCTCACAATTCTGAGTTTATATCTCAATAATTCTGAGTTTATATCTCAATAATTCTGAGTTTATATCTCATAATTTTGAGTTTATATAATTCTGAGTTTATATCTCGTAATTCTGAGTTTATATAATTCTGAGTTTATATTTCGTAATTTTGAGTTTATATAATTCTGAGTTTATATCTCATAATTCTGAGTTTATATCTCAGTAATTCTGAGTTTATATCTCATAATTCTGAGTTTATATCTCAATAATTCTGAGTTTATATCTCATAATTCTGAGTTTATATCTCAATAATTCTGAGTTTATATCTCATAATTCTGAGTTTATATAATTCTGAGTTTATATCTCATAATTCTGAGTTTATATCTCAATTCTGAGTTTATATCTCATAATTCTGAGTTTATTTCTCGTAATTCTGAGTTTATATCTGACAATTTTTATTCTGAGTTTATATCTCATAATTCTGAGTTTATATCTCATTTTTTATGATTTTGTGTTTATTTATTATTTGTTTGTTTATATTTATTTTGTTCTGAGTTTATATCTCTTAATTCTGAGTTTATATCTTGCAATTCTGAGTTAATATCTCATAATTCTGAGTTTATATCTCGCAATTCTGAGTTTATTTCTCGTAATTCTGAGTTTATATCTCGCAATTCTGAGTTTATATCTGACAATTTTTATTCTGAGTTTATATCTCGTAATTCTGAGTTTATATCTCTTAATTCTGAGTTTATATCTCTTAATTCTGAGTTTATATCTCATAATTCTGAGTTTATATCTCTTAATTCTAAGTTTATATCTCATAATTCTGAGTTTATATCTCATAATTCTGAGTTTATATCTCATTATTCTGAGATTATATCTCGTAATTCTGAGTTTGTCTTGCAATTTTAAGTTTATATCTCACAATTATGATTTTCCCCCATCAGAATTGCAAGAAACAAAGTCTGAATTCTGAAGTAAAAAGTCACAATTACTTATATATTCTTACATATTACTTGTATATCAAATATTCTGTGGCAAAAATAAGCTTCCATACTTTAATGAATTTGACAGTCTAGTGACTGAAAAACAGCTGATATTCTGATTTTTTATTTTTTTCTATTGGTCAAAAATACAAATGTCTTGTTACACGTTAGTCTGCATGTGATGAGTTTTTACTTGTCAAATAAGAGTAAACATATTATATAACATAATAAAAGATTTGCACAATCATCAGAAAACTAAAATATCTCACTAACTGGCACATCAGGGCATCATTTTAATGTTATTGAAGTAAACACCTGACTAAACGGATTTCACTTTAGACACAACGTCTTTTAGAGTCATTGTAAATAGTAAACAGTGCTGGTGTTTGTGTGAGCGTTGGGTAAATATCCTCCAGCTGTATTGTGTAACTATCAGGTTTAGTTTGTCCTTTATTCTGTCACCCGTTTATACTGTCATTTTGCATTATGACCTCCTTTCTTCTTTATATTCAGACATTCCGTGTTTTACTTTGCTTAAGACTGACTTTCACCCTTTCATTTCATATTCACCATGAGCTGCATTACCAAACACTGTCAAACACCACATCCAAGCATTGCTGTTACTAGTTCATTTACAAAATAATGACTTAATGCAAATGAGCATTAATACATCACGTTAAACAGACTCAGGCCAAGGTGTTTTCATAAGATCTCCAGCTCCTTCATGTGTAATACTGAAAATGGGAAAAATTAAGGCCGGTGTTCAACAGAGATAAACCATAGAGAAAGAAACAGGCTTCCTTTGTTGAGAAGCTCTGAGCCACTGACATAATTTTTTTTATAATAAAAATGTTGTTTTAGCTTTAGGGTGTTCCAGACTATGTGTCATTAATAGATTTCTGTGGTGACATTTAAAACATTAGAAATGAAATTAGTGTATTATTCCAAAAATGTTGTGTGCGAAACCCAGTTAAATAATATGTCCACCCATTTTGCATATTTTGACAATTTCATCTTCTTTTCAAATTAAGCACAATAAAAGCATTCTGCTCACAAGTGATATTTACCTTGATTTTTCTCTTTACTATATTCACACATCACATTAACTCATATTCCAGCTCTTCACCGATATCTCAAGTGAGAACTTGAAAAATAATAATAATGGAAGCTTTATTGAAGCTATAACTTTTTTACACAATAAATATTAAAATGTTGCACAATAAATACTAAAGTACACACACACACACACACACACACACATATATACACATATACACATATATATATATATATAAGACATAAGTCACTTTGGATAAAAGTGTCTGCTAAATTAATACATGTTAATGTAAATGTAACATTTAGTATTGCACACCATTTTAATAATTAAATTATTGGAAATTATTGTGCTTTCAGTAATGATGTATGTTAATTTTTTATTTATTTATTTATTTTTTGATAATCTGGGTGTGGGACAGAAGTCAAAAATAAAAAAAAACTACTCGAAAAGTTTATAGATTTAATGCAACTATTATTATTATTAATATTAATATTATTTTCTGTATTTAAAACTGTTGAGTAATTTTTTTTTTCTGGATTCTTTGATGAATAGAAAGATCCAAAGATTAGTATTTATCTAATATAAAACATTATACACTACACCATTCAAAAGTTTGGAGTCAGTATCATTTTTTTTCTTTTTCTTTCTTTTTCTTTCTTTTTTTTTTTTTTGAGAAAGAAATTATGGAAATTAATACTTATATATACAGATTTTTTTTTTCTGGAAAGGTAAGAAAGCTTCTCTTCATCGAATCTTTGATTTTGTCCCTCCGCAGGTATTCAGGAAATGTCCACGATCACACCTTCATCATCACGTTCTTCACCACCTGCTTCATCCTTCCGCTCGGTGTGATCATCGTCTGCTACTGCAAACTGCTCCGGAAGCTCAGAAAGGTCAGTCGCTCCACAACACCTGGAGTCCAGCGGCTCATTAGACGAGCGATTCGCTTTCTGATGTCATCACAGCTGCAAACTGACCTGAGATCACTGAGAAAGCATTAAAATCATCAGAATTTACTATGTGTTATATTTACAGAATATTATTTATATCCACTGCCATCATCAGTTGTTTTGTCAGCACACACCATGTGTGTGTTCGCAGGTTTCTAACTCGCACGGCAGGCTGGGTAATGCCAGGAAGCCGGAGCGTCAGGTGACCCGTATGGTGGTTGTGATGATCGTGGCCTTCATGGTGGCCTGGACCCCATACGCCGCATTCTCCATCGTGGTCACGGCCCTTCCCAGCATTCACCTGGACCCGCGGCTGGCAGCCGTTCCGGCGTTCTTCTCCAAAACCGCAGCGGTGTACAACCCCATCATCTACGTGTTCATGAACAAACAGGTGACGTTTACATTCATGCATCTGTCAGACGCTTTCATCCACAGTGACTTACAGTGCATCCAGTGCAAACATGTTATCAGTTCATGCACTGACTGGAAATCAAACTCATGATGTATTATATTTGATGCACATTTCTAAAGCTCTAGATGATCAAACTCTGCTGTTGAACCTGTTTCACACTCGATCTCCTTTCTTATTCTGTCTCTTATTTGTTTTCTGTCTCTGATTGATAGTTTAGGGTGTTTTTTAGTGTAATAGGTTTTTGATTGTGATTATGTTGTGATGTCTTGAGTGATTTTGATCAAGTAAAGGTCAGAATAACTGCAGTAATATCTCCAGATGAACTCTTTACTGGACTGAAGCAGCTCAGCTTTACTTGATTCTCCATCAATCATGTTTTAGAGTCTCAAATCTGATCATCAGGATCTTTTGAGGAGCGCTTTGTTTCCAGAAGCTTTACTTTCACTGTTCCTCAGCGGAGGAATGATCTTCACAAGCCTCCAGAACATCTCACATCTTCTGAGGAGCCTTTATTTCTTCATCTCTCAATCACTGCATTATATGTTTGGATCATTTACATCTCATCTCACTGAGACACATTACTGCAGATATAGAGCGACCGCTGATATTTTAGCTTCTGCAGCAAATTTTGCTTTGAGTCTGAATAAAACAAAAATTTTGTTTGAGTCTGAATAAAATTGAGCTGTTTTTCCTTCATATTCTCACTGTATCAGATTATCTTAGCCATAAAAGCCTGATTGAGCAAATATGATTTAGATTGTATTTTGTTAGATTGTTTTAGATATTTAGTTTAAAGGTTTAATAAACTGTTCCATTTCAAAACATTAGATTATTTAATATGTCAGATTATATTACCTATTATTCACCTGACCATTTTTACAATCAGATAACACATTTAGGTTATTTAAAAATAGTTTTTAAATGTTTCTAAAACATTGTTATTTTCTTGCCTTAGTTAAAGTATTATTTTAAGTTGCAAAAACTTGTTACAATGTTGTTATCATCCAAAATATATTTCTTGAACATTTTTTTAATATTCTACAAACATTAAAATTTCCAGTTTAACTGTCAATTAGAATGTTATTTAAAGGTTACAAAAAGTATGTGTATACATACATACACACATACACACATGTATTAGTGAGAGCGTGGAAGAAAAACGGTGGGCATTACCTCAGCTGCTGTGTTTCAGACGAAGTGTAAAAGACAGCAGTGCAAAGAATCCCGAAGAAGAAGATGAGAAGATGCAAGGCCTTTTATAAACATCTTCTGAGGGGATTTCCAGTATGATGTCAGAAGACACTGGGATCCACCTGCTGTCTATTAAAGCCTGAAGTGTGACGATGAAATCAGATGCTGCTTCGAGACCTGAAGAGCCCTCCGGCACCAGAACCGTCGCTGATATTGTCTTAAGAAAATAACTTTTTTATATTTATACTTTATTTAGTACTTGTGTACATGGTTGTAGAATATTTGTACTACTTACTTACTAATTTTAATGAATAAACCGACTTGTATTTATAAGTCTGCCTCCCCTGGCATTGATTTATAGCTAAGAACAGACCACAGAGAAGTCTTCTGTGACCTGTTTTGTAAGTATGAACTCAGATGCTTATGAGATTTGACTTAATTGACCTAACCTGAGAATAAATAAAATAAGATAGAAGGTGTAGGAAATGAAGCACTGAAAAACTATATATATATATATATATATATATATATATGGGCCATTCTACAGAATTGGTCCACAGTCAGATTTGTAAATGTCTTGAAAAAAAAAAAAAAAAATTCCAATAAACTTGTATGCATGCAAACTGTATAATATCCAAGATACACAGTTCTAGTAATTGTGCATATGCATCCATTATAATTCTCATATTGTATTTCCAGAAAGTTTTAGAATATTTGTCCTCTCTGCAAATTTGTCACTACCAAAACACACAGTAATAATAATTTAATTAGAAGGGGTATTAAGACTTTGCTTACATCTATGTTGTAAATAGAAAAAAAAAAAAGATCTCTAACACTAGTTTGCTCTATTCTTTTTCTATTCTATCTGTTTTCTTTTTATTTATTATATTATTTAAAAGGCCTTGCTACGTGTACTGCGTTTAAGCAAACTGAGACTTGTTATAGCACTTGTATTTCTTGTGTTGATTTTGATTGCTTCTATTGTCCTCATTTGTAAATCGCTTTGGATTAAAAGCGTCTGCTAAATGACTAAATGTAATGTTATGTAATGTATATGAAAATTATATATATATATATATATATATATATATATATATATATATATATATATATATATATATATATATATTAATTTTCAGAGGTAAATTAATACAAATTAAACATTTTAATAATATTTCAAGTGTAATTTATGAGATTTGTTGTATTTTGAACCCAATCTTTCTTGTAAAAGGCAAACAGTTGATCATACTAATTTCAAAGTTAAGAATTCATTAGTTTGAATATACATTTAACCAAAAACTAGCATAACATCTATTTGATATAGTATACTTCATTTTTGAAAAAACATCCCATGTTTCGGTAGTGACAGTAATGCTTTGACAGTGATCACATTACAGATTTTTAACTTGCATACTAAAACACTACTAAAACATAATAAAATACAAAAAAAAAAAAAATTGCATAACTACTAATATTTTGTTTATTTCCCCCAAATATGAGGAATTTGTGTTCCCTTTTGTCACTACCGAAACAATGTTTACGTTTCAGTTATGACTGTTTCGGTAATGACAATTTTATGGGATAACACCCAAAAAACAAAGATGTCACTACCGAATTGCAGAAATAATTGCAGAAAAAAAGTGTTTGGTAGTGACGTTTCTTTAGACTTTTGAAAACAATTTACCTCAAAATGATGGGACCTATCGACCTTGTAGCTATGAGAAAGGGGGACACAGGAATATTACTGATCATAAATTTACGGGTTTAGTCAAAATCAGTCTCGGCCAGTAGACTAAAACATACACTGTTTCGGAAGTGACATGAAAAATCCGGGGCAAAGTTTTTTTTTTTTTTTTTACATACATTTTCATAATTTACAAAGAAAATATAAAATATAAAAAAATATATAAAATATATTTTTTAACTTCACTTTTTAAAAGAATCAAAAATATACTTTTAAAAACAACAATGGAAAAAATTACAAAAACTATTTCAATATCATTTTCATAAACTGAAATTTAGGGTTAGGGACAGCCACCTCCCAACTGAAAGTACCCATTAAATTATATAATAATAAATATTATTATAGGTTTCAAGCGATAATAGAAGGATCTTTGTAAACATCTAATATTTGAATACTGGAGTGCTTTTTAAATGTGTTTTTTGGTTGTGGGACAGCAGTGTACACCAATTCTTGGCCACATATATACATATATGTGTATATATATATATATATATATATATATATATATATATATATATATACACATATATGTACACACACACACACACACACACACACATATATATATATATATATAGATATATATATATATATATATATATATATATATAATATAGAAAGGCCAAACTCGAATTCAGTTTGCAACTTGCTTTGCTCAATGATTTTGTGGTGATGCTTGTACTTAAATTTTGATCTTATGCATAATATTGCATGAAGATCTCGAGGCGCGGCGAGAAAGTTTCCAGCGTCCCACTTAAAATCCCCTTACTGATAAATAGGTTACTGTAGCTGAAAGAGATTGAAGGTTTCGCCTGACAGAAATAAGTCCTTATGCAAGCCATTTAGGATTGAGGTTGCTTTACCAGAGTGTGTTTGAGAAGAGCACAGGACACAGTTTATGGATTTAGAAAAATCCTAAAGCTGTCATGGTGGTATGATATTGCTTCACCAGAGCTGAAATATCTGATATACATTACTAAAATAAAAAAATAAATAAATACCTGCGGTTTGGATCAGACCCAGCACACTCCAAAGGAGATGTTGAATTATTGAGCAGCTGTGGAAGTTATTGGATGTAAACCGTGTTTGGCAGCGCAGCATCTTTCCATCATCCTGCTGAGCTGTAGCTGTCAGTTTAGCCGCTGGTTTCCTTCATTCAAACGCTGACATCTGGATTCTGTCCACGCTCTTCTGGAATAGAAACCTGCAAAAATACCTGAACAGCAACATGACATGCTTGTTTGCTTGACGGTCGACTCAGACTAAATAACGTTGTCAGTGGTCAGATGGATTTGCTGGTGACTGATGCTCTGTCAGTTTGATGAAATGAAAATGGAAAAGAAAATGGGTGAAAATTTAAGTTTGATGAAATGAAAATGGAAAAGAAAATGGGTGAATTTTTTTTTTCAAAATAGTGAAGAAAACAAGAAAATACTATTTGTTTCATAGTGTGTATGTATATATATATATATATATAAACAAAAATACTAAAAATGACAACGAACGAACACATCCCAATTACTAAAACTTTAAAATTTAAATGTGTAAATATGAATAATCGTAAAACTAGAATCATATCTCAAAAACACAAACACACCTACAGATTTAGTGCTGGTCACTGTTTATACTGAGAAATTAGACTGAAAAGCAATGAGTAATAAAATTTGTAGAATTTTGTGCCTTGGTGTTTTACCAGTTAGTGCATATTAATACACTGTATTTTTTAAACTTGTAAATAACCCAATGATTATTGAAGTACATTTTACAAGAAAATACTTTGTCTTTCCACTTCAAAAATTTATGATTATTTTGGTAACACTTTATTTTGATAGTCCACTTTAGACATTCTACTTACTATAGGTAACTTTGCAACTACATGTCAACTAGCAGTCACTTTAGTATTAGTAGACTGTCTGCTTAATATCTGCTAACACTTTATTTTAATGGGTCCACAACATACAATATACTGACTATAAGAAAGTTGGCAAGTATAAGTCAACTTATTCTACTAACCCTAAACTTAATCTAACAGTCTACTCTGAGAGTTAGTAGACATGTAGTTGCAAAGTTACCTATAGTTAGTAGAATGTCTAAAGTGGACTATCAACATAAAGTGTGACCATTGTTTCAATATGTTTCTTGCTGTTTTTTTTTTCCCTTGTTTGTGAACTTTTTAATCAGTTTCTGAGTAAAAATCGTTTCAAAGACAGGTTAAGTGTACACTAAAAAAAACTGTATAGGATTTACATTGAAACTATTTTCAAACTAAATTTCACAAATAATCACAAAGAAATGACAAGTAACACTGAATTGAACATAAAATTGTTACTATAATAACTCAGTGTAATATTTAGTGAATTTCATAATAAAAGTGATTTTACAGCCAAGATACAGTAAGTGATTTAAAACCTCTATAATTATAGAATTTTTTCTAAACAAACACATAGTGTGAAGCTTCATCGTCAGATCTTCAGAGACACAGATGGGTTTTAAAAGTGACTTTAGGACACCAACTAATTAGTGTCTATCGGTCTCTGTAGTTTAATGACAAGGACTAATGAAGAATAAAAAGGACGACGTGAACCTCAGGCTAATGTGGAAACAATTATTGATTACTGTGCAATTTTGACCTCATCATGACTGACTAATTGCACACGCATGTTTCACACAGAAGCACCACGTCAACTGATCACTCGATTTCACTGTGGTTCAGTAGCCTGATTGCATCAGTAAAATCCACTTAACTTTACAGACTTTGGTCACTAATTTAAGGCAAATTCATTGTTTTGTTCATGCACTTGTTGAATTTGAGATCACGGGCTATTTGTTTATTGCTTGTCTTCTTATCTTCAGACGCATTGCAAAGAAAAAAAACTCTAAAGCATCTTAAATCTACATTTAAATGTTTGTTTTTATTACACTTTATTGTGCTTGAGTTTTTTCTTTTATTCTGAAGGTTTTTAAAGAGCCATTTGTTGTGAACATGACTTATGTAACATAAAACATAAAACAATTTATCCCTGAAAAACTTTTATCTGTTTGCATTTGTATTTCAGTTTCAATCCATATCTTTAAAGAGTTTTTTCCCTCCATTTCAGCAGCACAACATTTTATTTCTATCTATATTCTAAAGGACTTTACCGAGGGGTTTGTACGTATATCATTTGCATGGTTTTATTTTTGCACTTTATAACATTTTTCTTATTTACTGTATGTAGCATTCCTAAAAACGTTATCTATTTGTGGCTGTGGGTTTCACAAACAATAAAATTTTTAAAGGCTATGAGTTTTTTCTCCACCTCAGTAACACTTACATACACCAAAATTTACAGTTTTATTCCTATCTATATTCTCAAGGTTTTTACAGAAGGGTTTGTTCATATATCATTTGCCTGCTTTTATTTTTAAACTTTGTCTGTTTGTGTATTTCAATTTCAATCCATATCTTTAAAAGCCGTTTTCTAAAAATGAGTTTGTTTCTCCACTTCAGCAGCACTTACAAAGACCAAAATGTTCAGTTTTATTCTTATCTATATTCTGAAGGTTTTTATAGAGGGGTTTGTCCATAGCATTTGTCTGGTTTATATAACAGTACTAAAACATTTTATTCGTGACTGTAGATGTCAGTTCCTTTCCATATCTTTAAAAGTTTTCTTCTCCACTTTAGCAGCACTAGCATACACCAAACTTTACAGTTTTATTCCTGTCTGTATTCTGAAGATTTTTACTGAGGGGTTTGTTCATACATCATTCACACCAATTTATACAACATTTTATTCCTTAAAAACCTGATGAAAATGTACTTTTTTATGTCTGTTGATAGTATTTTATGATTTATGGAGTAACTAAAAGAGAAATCCAATACCCCCTCTGTAAAAACCTTGAACTCAACAAAATCCATCAAGAATTTTGAACCTGGCTTTTGAATGTACTGAGACGAATCAAATAGGCAACGTAGGTTGATATCTATTAGTTAACGTTTTACTCTATTTACCTGTGGTGTCTCACCTTAGAATTTGTTGTAATACATTTTGGGACCAAAAAACACATTTCCTTCAGGAAATTACTTACAAATTTAGCCATGTTGAACCATAATCTCGAGTTTATGAATTTTTGGAGATGTTCAGTGGAGGTCAAATTCATTTCATGGATGTTTTTCTAGCTCAGAGCAGAGTTGAATTGTTCAGTGGAGAGTAATCCATTGCATTTCTCTTCCCTGTGATCTCCTCAGTTCAGGAAGTGTGTGGTTCAGCTCTTGAGCTGCAGTGACGTCACCGTCATCGAGGGGAACATCAACCAGACCACCGAGCGCGCCGGCATGACCAATGAGAGCAACACAGGAGAGATGTCCGCCATTGCTGGAACCGTCCGATCTAAAACAGATGAGCGTCCCAATGAACGCAACTCCTGTCCCCAAATTCCCATTCCTGAGAACAAAGTATGTCCGATGTGAAGACACGCGCCAACACCTCTGTTTGTCACTCATGTTCTCTGGCTGAATGCATATTTTCTTTTGAATGCTGGCATTCAAACTTTAGTCTAAAAATCATTGATCCATCATTAAATTCTGCAGCTTGTGCGCTGCAAAAACACTGAAATATGCAGTGTTGGGGATGAAACTATCTGCAAGCTACCCTTAAAAACGAATTCACTACAAAAACAAGAAGGTGGTTAAAGAGTGATATCTTTTAAAATATAATTTGCATTTATTTGAAAGCTTTATATTGCAACAGTTTCACAAAAATGGACTGCCAAAACTAAAAAAAGAGATTAATTTGCAATACAGTTGTTAATTTAATACAGTTAATATGGTAACACTACTTGAGGCCTTTGTGTATAATGCATTATACAGGTGTTCATAATGTATTGCAATTCATTAAATATTTTCATAAATAAACCATGAAAATATTTAAACCAAAGTTAAAAATGGATTATATTTGCACGATTACTTGTTATAGCTGAAATTGGTTGTTTGTCATGTGTTTTAATGCATCATACTTTTTAAAGGTGTAACAGTGAGTAAATATATATATATATAAGATATTTGTGACTTTGTATCTCACAATTTGGTCTTTTCTTCTTAGAACTGTGAGTTTATAGCTCACAATATTGTTTTTTTTGCACTTTTTTAGTTTTTATTTATTGTTTGTTTATTTCCAAAATGGAATAAAAATATAATTTAAAAATTGTTGTGAAAATTTTATAATAATTTTTGTGAAGGTTTTATATTGTGTTTTATCTAGGACCATAATGGTGTTATCATTGATATAAAAATACTATGGCAATGCCATGGTACAGTGATATCACAGTATGTCAATATGTGTCCCTGCAGCACAAAAGCAGTTATAAGTAGCACAGATATATTTGTAGCAATAGACAACAATACATTGTATGGGTCAAAATTATCAAAAAAAAGTTTATGCCAAAAATCATTAGGATATTATGTAAAGATCATGTTACATGAAGATATTTTGTAAATTTCCTACAGTAAATATATCAAAACGTAATTTTTTTTATTAGTAATATGCATTGCTAAGAACTTCATTTGAACAACTTTAAAGGTGATTGTCTCAATATTTAGATTTTTTTTGCATCTTCAGATTCAAGATTTTAATTGATGTATAAATCTCAATTTAAAAAAATTACCCTCATGACTGGTTGTGGTCCAGGGTCACATGTCTATAATGGTTCTAAACCTTGATATTTACATGGAACCCCAAAGTTCTGCAAAGAATTCAATGGAAGAATGATATGAGCACAAATGTTTAAATGCAGTAAACCTATGTGGTCTAAAACACTGCATTTTTTAACAGCTGAACGACTGGAAAAAGTTTATAATTTATATTCAGTTACTCCCCAACACTGCATAAATGACTCCTGACTGTTGAATGTTGATCATCATTTACACTGAACTTTTAGGCTTCATCACTGCAGCAATAGCACAATTATTAAAGAAATCAAACAAACAACAACAACAACAACAACAACAACAAAAAAAAAACAGATTGAATGCAAATCAGTCAGGCACTTATCACAAGAATACATGTGTATTTTCAAAATGAAGGGAATAAGTCAACATGCAAACAGACAAACAAGTGCCCTTCAGTGTCGGCATCAAATCAGCAACCGCTGGCGGCCAAACTCAGTCATTCTGCCAACGGTTATGTAATGCTCTACATTTGCAAGTACATCCACAACATCTTAAATCTCCTGCACTGTTATCTTTATCCTGAAAGTCACTGGCATATTTCACTGTATCTGATGCATTATATGTTTATTGTATGCTCTGATCTCTGCTCTGATGATGCAGCTTTCTTGACAACTGAATGTGTTTTTATTTTATTCCTTTATGAAAGGAAAATCAAAATTCAGATTTTTGAGTTCAGACAGATTAATTTGCATTAAATTGGTCAAAAGTGGCAATGTCACAAGATATATCTGTTTTGAAATACAGTAAATGCTGTTCTTTTGAACTTTCTATTCAAAATAAAATGCATCAAAGAAAACAGCTGTTTACATTGTAATAATATTTTAAATTTTTTTACTGTATTTTTGACCAAAATAACAGCAGCCTTGGTGAGCAGAAGAGACTTTTCAACAACATTTAAAAAAAATCTTACTGACCCCTATCTTTTGAAAGTTTGATTTAATGAAAATAATTTTGTCACTGCCAATTGTAAGCTTAAATCTGGGCTTTACAGTAATTCAGATGATCATTGAAAGAAATGGAAGAGTCACCAAATGGAATTGCAAAAATAATGAGGTTTGCAAACATACGGATGCCCGCAGAAGTCAAGCATTATTATGACACTTCTGTCTTATTTTCTTGAGGTCATCTTGACATGAGTATTATCTTGAGAAGACAGAATGATAATACAGTGAGTTTTAATTGGGTTTGGTGTCGTGGATCAGATATAAGAGGGTCACTGAGTGTAAGACTGCGACTCAATAAAACTCAAAGCACACCGGATGAACCCACTGTATTTCGTGTGTTATTTCTTCCAGCTTCACTCTAGCATGATCCGAGTCTCTGTCAGCGATGCGTTTCTGTTTTCTGTCATGATGACCTGTCTTGAGTCGTGTTTAAGATTCACTGTTATATGTTCTGCTTGCATGTTGTGAATCCAAAAAATGTGTGTATTTCAGTAGACTATTTTCCAGTGCACCCGCTGTCCATGTAAGAATTTTCTGTTTTTTAATTTTGTGTTTAATTCTTACTTTGTTAATAAATGTTTCTGGTCTTGTGATTCAGGTCAAAGGAAATGTCAGCATAAAACGCATTCATTAAAAACATGCAAAGTTCATGACTTACACGAATGGAAGTTTAATTTTCACCACAGAATAAAATTATTATTATTATTATTTTAAAGTTAATTGTGACATTTCATTTACAATGCAGACTTTTTTTCTCAGAATTGTGAGGTTACATCATACAATTCAGATTGTTTTTTTTTTTTATATTTGTAGTTATATCTCAAATTACCGTTTTTTTTCTTTTTCTTTTTCGTAATGGAAAAAAGAAGGTAATTGCAAGTTTTTATCTAACATCATTGACTTTCCCCCCAGAATTTTACATCTTGCAATTCTTTTTAAAACAGATAAAAATATAATTGCAATTTTTTTAATCTCACAATTTCGATTTTTTTTTTTAGTGTGTATATCACAGTTTTAAGTTACAAACTCAAATGCAAGCTAATATCTTCCAATTATGAGATTTTTCTTAGAATAATGAGTTCACATCTTGCAATTTTCTTCCTGTTTTCTCTGAATTTTGAGTTTATGTTTCGCAGTTTTGGCTTTATTTGAATATATTTCATAATTCTAAGTTTACATTTTGCAATTGTGTTTTTTATAAAAGTATAAAATATTAAAAATAATAATACAAATAATATTTAAAAAAGTAATTGCGATCTGTTTCTTCAAATTTTTTTGCTTGGAATTCTAACTTTATATTTTGCATTTCTTTTCTTTTCTTTTTTTGGAAATAAAAAAGGTAATTGCTTTTATCAGAATTACATCTAACAATTGTGTTTGAAAAATTAAATAAATAAAGTAATTGCAACTTTTTAATCTCACAATTTTGATTTTTTTTTTCTTAGAATTGAGAGTTTACGTATATCTCAAAAACTCTCAATTGTGAGTTAACATGCAATTCTGAACATTTCTTGCAATTGGTTTTTCTTAGAACTGAGACATTTAAATTCAGAACTGAAAGAAAAAAAAGTCTGAACTCTGAGATAATTCTTTATTTTTTTCATGGTGGAAATAAGCTTCCATACTGTATATATGTGGGGTGATTAGTGGAGGTAAACTCCAGAGGACTGATATGTATCTGCATCATGATGTCCTCTTCACCCCGTGCTGTGACTCTTCCTCCAGACCACACTGAATAAAACACACTCACCCGCAGGGGCGATGCGCTCACACAGGACGATGATAAATGAGACTGGGAGAGAGCGCACAGCCAATTCCAGACACTCCACCGTCTCTCAGACCTGAATAAGGAGAGAACCTGAGAGAGATGATAGTTTGCAGGCGGTGATTAATTCAAAGTGTAATTTACATGTTTATATAGAGTGCTGCACTCATTTTGATTTATCAGGCTGAGGAAACAGAAACACACACCTTCAGGATGATTAATTGGCCGCTGGAGTGCTTACAGTTGTGTTCAGTCAGAGAGAGAGAGAGAGAGAGAGAGAGAGAGAGAGAGAGGGTTCAAACCACTTGCTTCAGTGTTTCTGATGCTCTCAGGTCTGTTTCTGGGCAGCAGGACAAATTAAAGTTACATGCAATTAATAAAATGCAAAAACCTTATACTCATGCATAAATGATAGTAAAAGTCTTATTCAACTTTTGCATGTAACAAATAATATTATATGCAAACAATAAATGCTAAACCCTTTAGTGCATATTTATAATTTAATGACTTCTCAACTTTTGCATGTAACAAATAATGTAACGTGCAAATATTAAAATGCAAAAACCTTTATACTCATGAGTATTTACAATATACTGTAAAAACATATCAACTTTTCCATGTAACAAATAATCTAATATGCAAATATTATAATATGCAAATATCATCACATGCATACATACAAAAGCTTTGCAAATAATGTAACATGCAAATAATAAAACACAAAAAATTGTTAAACCCATGCATATCTGCAATATAAAGACTTATCAACTTTTGCATGTAACAAATGTTGTTATATGCAAAAACCTTACTCACGCACATATATCAGATAGTCTTATTCAAATTTTGCAATTGTTTATGCAAATAAAATGAAAAACCCTTTTTATTTTCATTTTCTCGTTGAACTTTATGTATTCAAATAAGTAAACAAACAAAAAACAAAAAGAAAACCATACGTTCTAAAAACATCAAATATACAAATATAACTAAATTACTAATGATTCATGTTTCACTATTTGTTCTAAGTACTCTAATTTAAAAAAAAAAAAATATTCCAGTGGCTTACCAATTCTTTCAGGCAGTATAAGTATATAAGTGGTCTTAAACAACATACTAAACAAAAATATTGAACAAAAATTATATATTTATTTATTTATTAGTTATATATTAGTTATATATATTCATTCATTCGTTCATTTGCTTGCTGTTCTAAAAAAAAAAATCAACATTTATTACTTTCTTACTCCAAAAAGATAAAAAATAAAAATAAAAATAAAAAAAATAAAAAAATAAATAAAATAAAATAAAATACATACGTTTGTTCTGTGCCACTGATGTTTTGGAGAGGTTAAACAGAAATCAAGTGATGTGCTGAAATACATTCAGGCAAAAGAAACATTATTCTAAAGGCAGCAGAAGTTCTGCACCAGTAAACATAAAGAGAGCAGGTCACTAAGCTGAATTGAGCTGTAGTTCCGGACGATCTTTGTCTTTTAATTAAGCTCTGTTTGTTGCAAATTACAAAAGTTTCACGATTGATTAAAGCCACTAAAGCAGCAGAATCACTGTTTAATTACATCAACTGCAGCTCAAACTGAACCACTACATTTCACACCACAGTCAATAAATCTGAATGCTGGGCATAAAATGAGTTTCACTGTAATGGCATCAGCTACAATTGGGCTTTTTTATGTTTTTGCTGTAAAATCTACAGCTGTCTGCTCTTCCATTACTGTTATTCTCAAGCCAGAATAATCTGTCATCATATATCAGATCTTTCACTCGGATCTCATTTTAAGACTCTGGTTTCTAGTTGTGATGAATCTCCTCAGTGTTGCTGTGTCAGATTGATGCTGGCTGTTATTTTAACTCTAAACCTTTTGTATTCTATATAAATAAACTAGGACTGATTTGCATTATCAGCACTGTACATAACTCATTATTATAATCCATGTGTTCTGTTTACAGTACCTGGTCGCAGGTAGATAGACATTTGTGTCAGTGTCTGTAAATCCATTGTGCAGAATGATGTTCTCAGCAACATCCTGTTTGATGCTTGAACCTGCTGATAAATAGATAAATAAAAACATGCATGCATACATACAAACATACCTACATTTCACACAATAAATATTAAATGAATTATGTTTCACTCTTTGTTCTAAGTACTGTAATTGATAATAAAATGATTCCAGTGGCTTACTGATTCTTTCAGGCAGTATAAGTATATAAGTGGTCCTAAACAACATACTAAAAAAAAAAAAAAAAAAAAAATATTTTTTTGTTTGTTTGTTCGCTTGCTGTTCCAAAAACAATTCTCACCTTCTTACTCTAAAAAGGTATAATAAAATAAAATTAAATGGATTTTCATATTTTAAGATTAAAAATCTTTTTGAAATATTAAAATCATAAATAAAAGTCAGCAGCAATAAAAGTGGCAATAAATCACCAGGGTTTTTTTGTCAGCGACCTGTGATCAAACCACTGCACTGAAACCTCAGTGACTCTGAGAGACTCGTTAATGAACGAGTTTATAGCCTCACAGTGAATTAAACACGATTTGACTGCAGCGAACGGGACTGAATCCAGTCTGATGATATGGAGACTATCACACCACAAACAAAACACTTTCAAACTACTAATAAGTGGCAGGAATCGTCAGAGTCCAGTAAAACTCATGTGCTTATATCTTATGGATGAGCTGGTACTGTATGCATCCTTCAGCTCATGTGAGCCTGAAGACCAGAGATACAAAATTAAACATGAAATAAATCCTGTGTTCTCACATTACTGAAGACAAACAGAGAGGAAACACATCAGCGAGTGAACCTGACTGATAACTAGCTGCAACCATGTATCAGTTCATCACTTTCTACAAAGCAGAAAAACTCTCTCAAGCTCCTTTGGATATTGTTATCATAATTGTTATGATTTATGGATTACATGATTAGATAGGAATCAATAAGCTGCTGTGTGCTGAGATAATAAGAAATCTTTCTATTCACTCTAGGGAAATATTAAGAAGATTGATTTATTGATTGATTTATTCATGAATTCATTTATTTATTACACTGAATTTCAGCATAAAATTATTTTATTTAGTTTAATTTATTTGTATTTTATTTGACTTAGTTTTATTTAATATTATATTTTTATTTTATGTGCAATTGAATTTCAGTATAAAAATTTATTTAAATTTATTTAATTTTAATCTTTTACTTAGATTTATTTCATTTTATATTTTATTTATTTTTGTACACCCATGAATTTTAGCATATATATTTTTACTTTATTTTATTTGACTTAGTTTGACTTTATTTCAGTTATATTTTATTTTTATACACCACTGCATTTTAGTATAAAATTATTTTATTTGATTTAGTTTAACTTTATTTCATATATATTTGAAATTGTATTTATTTTTTAAATGACTGAATTTCATTAAACCTTTGGATATTTATTAGTTTATTATGATATTTACTAGTTATTTCCTTTTTTATTTTGTATACCGAATTTCAGTATAAAAATATTTTTTTTTTTTTTTGATTTTTTTTTGTTTTTTCATTTTTTTTTTTATGTGTTTATTTCCGCTGAGAATCAGATCACATGAGATGGACAACAGCAGAGGAGAGAGTCACTGAAAGAAACGTCTGTGGTGTGAAGGACCTTTACAGATTCCATGGAACCCTTAATGCCTTTATTTTTAAGTGTGACCCGGCCCATAAACAAAGAAAGTGCCACAGTTCTGCTCAACATGAATATTACATCACTCACAGACACTGTATTAAACTTTAGATTCAGACAAACATCTACCAAATGCTTCTCCACTTCTCTCTGTTTGAGAGACTAAACAATGGCCACAAAAAAGAACTTATTTTATCTGAAGGACGGTTCAATAAACACTTGAAGACCCTGAGCGTTCAGATACAGCTGCACATACTCCACAGCAAAAACTGCAGCACACAGTATTCTCAGTTTCAGTAGATCTTTTATATTAATTTCAATGCAATTTTAATTTTATTTTATTTTTGTATAACACTGAATATCAATATTTTCAATAATTCTCACACACACGCACGCACACACGCACGCACACGCACACGCACACACACACGCACACACGTTTACTTAGCTATCTAAATGGGAACATTCCATACTGTACAAACTGTATTTTCTATCAGCTTACACCAACCCCATACAGAAAACTTTCTGCATTTTTACAATTTGAAAAAAATAACTTTGTATACTTTATTGTTATACCAGTTTTACAACTGAGGATGTCCCCAAAGGGAGGTTTTTGGAGATTTTGTCAGGTTTAGCTCACTTTTGGGAACAAATTTGTGTAAAGTAGGTACACACACAAACACACACTCTCTCTCTCTCTCTCTCTCTCTCTCTCACACACACACACACACACACACACACACACACACACACACAGGTTGCATCCTTCACAAGGACCTGGTTTTATTTCATGGCTGCAGCTCTCGGCCCGATATCGACCCGTCTGAGAATCCTCGAAGAACACGACGCTGTCTCTGAGTTACAGAGGGATCAATACTGGAGCCCTTAACGCTTATTTTTTGTTGATAAGCGCTTCTTACACGTTTGGGAAGTTAGTTTACACACAAAACACACAGCATTTATTTATTTAATTAAATTGTCTTTGCAATTTAACTTGCACTTTTTTAGTTTTATTTAATTTAATTGTGCACTGCCAGTCTATATGAAGACAGACCTGCTACAGATGCCTCATCTTTTAAACTACTTTCACTCAAATTGATGAAAAGGTCCATAAACAAGGTCCCTCTAGTCTACACCTGATCCATAGTCATCATCTTTAACCTCAACGCTGGCTTTGTTCAGTCGCTCTCTGCAGCATCGCTTGACAATGTTTGCCTTGAAGCATCAAGCGAAGGCTCTAGCACATCTGCGTTCCTCTGAGCTGCGTGTTTTGTCCTCCAGTGACTCACATTCACAGCAAACACTCGCTTAAAATTCACCGGCCCGCAGCGCTCATGCAGGACTATCAGATGCCGGATACAAAAGCGGAATTAAAAATAAGAAAAAAAAACCCCGATGCGTTCCACAGTCTCTGGTGAAGCTGCTCTGGTGCAATTACCTGCTCCTCGTCCAGCGCCGCGTCCTCAATGTGTCAAAACTGATCTATCATCAGCTCTCCAACTGAATGACACCCAACGGACCAGCAGCTCACCTTCAAACATCCTCCTGCCAGAAGAAAATGCAGCGCTGATGCCATTACAAACATCATGTGCTGATCAGAAGATCATCTTCTCAACAGATTAACTCTATAAAACTACTGTCTCTTATCAAAACTTTGCAGTTAAACCTGTTTAAACCTGGGAGTCATCTCATTTATCACCAGTAAAATATGGAGTGCCACAAGGACCTGTCCTAGGTCCCCTGCTATTTTTAATATACATGTTGCCCCTTGGTAATATCATTAGAAAATACGGGATTAGTTTCCACTGTTATGCTGATGATACTCAACTATATATCTCAACGAGACCAGATGAAACTTCTAAACTATCTAAGCTAACAGAGTGTGTTAAAAATGAAAAAGATTGGATGACGAATAATTTTCTCCCATTAAATTCAAATAAGACAGAGATATTACTTATTGGACCAGAAAACATTCCACAGAATCTCGTAGATTACAATTTGCAACTAGACGGATGTACTGTTACTTCCTCTATTGTCAAAAATCTGTGTGTTATATTAGACAGTAACTTGTCTTTTGAAAATCATATTTCCCATGTTACAAAAACAGCATTCTTCCATCTTAGAAACATTGCCAAGCTACGAAACATGTTACCTGTTCCTGATGCAGAAAAGCTAGTTGATGCATTCATGACCTCTAGACTGGACTATTGTAATGCACTGCTAGGTGCTTGTCCTGAATATTCAATAGTAGTACCTAGGATAGCAAAGTCCACTAAAGGAGGTGGAGCTTTTTCGCATTTGGCTCCCAGACTCTGGACTAGCCTTCCTGATAATGTTCGGGGTTCAGACACACTCTCTCTGTTTAAATCTAGATTAAAGCCATTTTCTCCGTTTTCTCACTTTGTCAGACTATATGAGCCATAAAAGCTTGATACACCTTCAACAAATACACATGTTCAAACTTTTCTAACTATTATTTCATGTCAGACTATACAGGGTTAAGGAAGAAACTTTAGGAATAGCATCAGCGGTGAAAGTCATCCAGGAGTCAGAAAGCAGAATAGATATGATTTTAAAATACTGGCACCTTTGCATTCTCTTAAATAATGCAGCATTTCTTCCAGAACATTGTTGAAGTTACAGTATACCATCAATTCTCATGTGGGTCACTGTACAGCGTGTGGCAGCTGCTGTCACTAACTTTCAGAAAGTCCAAGTGCAATGCACACAAGTCCTCTAGAATATGTTTTAGGACACATTTTCACCGTAACTTGGAGTAGCAGAAATGGTCTAACAATTAAAATCTCAATTATTATTTTTACAAGTCTCTAAGCATGAAATGTGCATGTCACTAATGAGTCTGTTTGTTACAGTATATTTAATAATCTTTGTTAACATTAATAAATACAACTGTTACTTCAGGCGTAAAAATTTAAATTAAGTAAAAAAAAAGTAAAGTCAATTTAAAAACAAATGAAAAGCTGCTGCAATGTGAAAACACATTAATGAAAAACCTTTCCTTATAGGCTGATTGGCATGTATAATGAATGTATTTTTTGTGAAAATATCACAGTGCTTGATAATCAAAAAAAGATACAATTTGATAAATGTCTCACATCTGAAGCTTCACAGACTAAAATTTAAGTCACCATTAACTTATTTTCCTCTCTTCTGTGGCTCATCTTCATTTGACAGCAGATCTTTATCAAATCATAATTAGTCATTTAGTTTATTTTTCCTTTTATGGTGCTGTTTTGGATCTCAACAATCCAGTCAGCAGCTGTGACACATAAACACAGTATTGGTTTAAAATGATGCATTATTTCAAATAAATAAAATGACAACATTTTTTAATCAGTGTCATCAGTGAAACTCAAGAACTGGTTGAGCAACTACAAAAAAATGCACTAAATATGTTTTCATTTCAACAACTGCACTGTTATATCAGATTTCGTGCTTTATTACCATGACGGACGGTGTTTTCATGTAATCTTCTTCAGCTGATTGTATAAATACAAATATTTTATAAACACGTGTGCAGGTCTCAGTTGTCTGTAATAAAAGCTGAATTTGCAACTCCATGAGCAACTTGTGGTCTAGACAGCAAACATATTCTTTCCTCAGTGGAGTAAAACTGATCCCCAGCAAAACCCAGGACAAACACTGAGGCAGAGCATCCAATGCCGCAGAAAAACA
This sequence comes from Cyprinus carpio, assembly GCF_018340385.1. Taxonomy (NCBI): domain Eukaryota; kingdom Metazoa; phylum Chordata; class Actinopteri; order Cypriniformes; family Cyprinidae; genus Cyprinus; species Cyprinus carpio. The sequence goes on along the minus strand of NC_056609.1, from coordinate 30,875,213 downwards.
CAATAAAAACAATGATGCAACCGCCTGCTAACACCAACAATACATCCATACCACTCACAAACAGCATGTTTACATACAGTATGCTTTCCAACGACTGTCACATCACGTGGAGGATTTGCAGAAAACAACCGTCCTGATATCTACACACACAATAAATGAGCAATACTTATAATAAAACAACAGTCCATGTATATATTACATGTTTAAGTTTATGCCAGTGTATACAGGCCCTGGATGTTGTTTTGTTGCAGAAGGGATCAGATTATAGCAAGCTCTTATAGTCAAAGTTGTTTTATATTGTATGTGTGTCTGCGTGTCCAAATCTGTCTGTGACGGGGGGTTTTGGTTATAGTTAGTTTTTATAGTAATGGTTTTTTTTTTTTGTTTGTTTGTCTGAGAATTAACTAATTACGTTACTTAGTTACTTTTATGGAAAGTAATGCATTACGTTACTTTTGCATTACTTTTTAAATATGAGCAGGGCTTGATTGTTTTTAATATAAGAAGTTCTATTTATAGCAAATGTAAATGCCCTTTCACACCAAAAAGTGTAATGAATAAACCTCAGGCTGAAGGAACAGTAAATTCATGTCTGTACAGTAGCACACAGGAGAAGAAGGTTCAACACTCTTCAGCAATAAAAAAAAAAAACAATGAAGCACAACTGTTAGTTTATCTAAAGTCATTTTTGCTTATTAGTATGGTTGAACTGGATCATCAAAGGTCAGCAGCAAAGACACTAGTTAATAAAATGGGATTAGATACATTTGTGTTATTTAACATTTCATTATTGCAGGTTTGTGTCATATTCTAAGTTTGCATTTCACTGTTTTAATTAATTTTGATGAATACTAACTCTACATTTTTTGTGAGTAGGATGAATTAATGCACATTCACATTTAGTCTAGAACTACATCATGTTCACACAGTGCACACAACGCCTCTGTACTCTGATTTCTTTCAGTATGGGGACAGGAGACTTGTCAGTCAATAAATGGAAAAAAGTAACTGGCGTTACTTTTTTGAAAAAGTAACTCAGATATTTCCTTGTAAATTAAAAAGTAATGCGTTACTTTACTAGTTACTTAATCTGATTACGTAACTCGAGTTACTTGTAATGCGTTACCCCCAACACTGGTGACGGGACAGATCTGGTCTTTTTAAAGAAAGATGGATTGTGTATTGATGTGAAGTGTGAAAGCAGGTGAGTGCTGGTGTGATTTAGATCTACGCAAACACTTTGGATGGATCCCGTGAATACAAACCCAGAGAAAAACACCACTGAATGGAAAGCTTCTGGCATAAAGAGAGCACACACCAGCTGCATGCTCCAGTAGTGTAATGTAACGAACTAATAAACATTTTATTTTAATATAGTAAATCTATATCACATTACAAGTGCTGTAATTTCTCCAGATATGTGACTCTGGAGCACAAAAGCAGTCATAAGTAGCACAGGTATATTTGTAGCAATAGACAACAATACATTGTATGGGTCACAATTATACATTTCTCTTTTATGACAAAAATCATTAGGATATTAAGTAAAGATCATGTTCATGAAGATATTTTGTACATTTCCTATCGATATTATATCAAAACTTAATTTTTGATTGGTAATATGCATTGCTAAGAACTTCATTTGAACAACTTTAAAGATGATTTTCTCAATTTTAGATTTTTGCACCCTCAGATTCCAGATTTTCAAATAGTTGTATCTCAGACAAATATCATCCTATACTAACAAACTTGTTTAGCTTATTTATTCAGCTTTCAGATGATGTATAAATCTCAATTTCAAAAAATGTAACCATACAGTATGACTGGTTTTGTGGTCCAGGGTCACATATCAGCATGACAACAAATGTAATAATCATTTTATAAAAGTTTAATAAAGTTAGCATTACGTGGCTTACATTTTAAACACAATATTGCTTGGTTTTGCTCAATATTGATAACGAAAATAGTTCCAAACAAAGATCACAATACTGTTTTGCACGTCTGAGCGACGGACGGTGTTTAATTATTGAATGGAAAAGCTTTTTGAATGAATCGGTTGAATGAATGATTCAGTGACTCACTCATTGAAATGCTTTGTTTCTGAATGAATCAGTCGTTTAAATGAATCAGTTGAATCTCAATGAATCACTCATCAACAGTGATTAAATTATTTCAAATATCAGTATTCAATGTTTTTTTTTTTTTAACAGCTTTATTTATGCATTTGTACCTGCAGGTTCCCTCTGAGCTACATTAAACTGTGTAAACAGCCAACATCTAAATGTTATTTCAGGTGCAGACTCCAGAAATGTTTTCTTATGCTGGAATGAAAGACACTATAAGTGCCGGATGAAGTGCCTCTTATTCTTACCCAAAGATACTAAATAGACTTTTACTTTCAATACTTCAACTTCTACCAAAGTCAATTTCTGGTAAGATATCTGTACTTTTACTGAAGTGTGGCCTTCAGATACTTTATCATGCTCCTCATTCACAGATGTGAAGATCATGGACTGATGCATGATCTGGAGAAAGATGCTGAGATTATGTAGATATCGTCACCTGTTTTGGCTCTTCACCTTTTGCTTCAACATCCGTCTCCGTTGTGTTTCTCAATGATTCTCAGTCTTCTCCATCACAGCCTCATATTCATTCAGTCTCATCTGATGGGGTTTCATACATATAGATTTAGATAAACAAAACAAAACATATTTTTTTATATATATAAAAAATAGGAGTTATGACATTTTTACCCATAAATCTGAAGTTGCACTGTGACACTGTATTCCTAAAATATGACATAATGAAAAGATGATGTAATGAACTAAAAACAGATTTACACACTCTCTTCTGTATAATTTGTGGTTGTACTGTAATACTATATTCCTAAAATATGACATAATGAGATCAAGGACACTGAACATGGTACACAAAAGCAACAAATATTAATAACAATGAACAATTTCATTGGACATTTGCACAATTCAAAAAATGCAAATAATGCAGTTGCATATAACACAGATCATGTAGTAAAGACATAAAATGGAAAACAAAAACGGACAATTATGTATTCTGTAATTAGTTTTTCATATTTTTATCCAATCAAACCCTCTCTAGAATGAATATCACCTGCTAACAATTGATCTGTTTCAGCCATGTGTCTTTTATTTTATTTTTATCCACCATTTTATGACAAACAACGGGGCAAAGTAATGATAGTCAATACAAAAACCGATAAATCTGTATTAAGTAATGTATCAGTATATGTAGAAGAATTGTGGATTACATATACATAAATGTGTGTGAATGTCAGTCAGCTTTTGGTGTGTTTGTGTGTAAAATGACCTGGCACAATACAGATCAAATCCAGTCATCAGTGTTTTCTAAGTACAGTATCTCTGGTCATGTTTTTCATTACTTTGCCCCACGGAAGCTCATAATGATGAAAGATCAGCGGAAAAAGACTGACAAGAGGAATATCTGCTTAAAGTTATCCATTAATACTCCTATTGTAGCATTAAAGTGTTATATAATATCCCCACTTACTCCAAATAGATTTAATAATATTCTGTAAACATAATAATATAGAAAGAGAACTGTGCTTATTAAACATAGTTAGCTGACACATTATTTAATTTTAGGTTCAGAATGTGTATTTGAAAAAAAAAGGGCGGTTTAGCAGCTTTGTTGTTTGTTAGATCTTCAGTATGAGCATCATACCTCATCATAATCATTGTGTGAGCAGATCTGAATCAGAGCGAGTGTGTAAGAGTGTGTGCGTGTGCGTGTGTGTGCACCTCTCCTCTCAGTCACTGACATCCATCTGTCTGACTTTATTTCTCTCTTGTAGAAATCACTGGCTTTTCTAATCAGGACCCAGTTCTCTCAGTAAGTCCTGCATGTCTCTGACCGCCGTCTTCCCTCAGAGACAGACCAAAAGATGAACAAAACACAGAAAGTAGGATGCAGGAACACAACTGGACCATTAACAGGGCAACCAGAAAAAAATACATAAATGAGGAAGCAATCCAAATAAAGTTCTAGGTTCAGTATTTATGCATCTGACAGATGTTTTTTTATACAAAGTGACTTACTGTACATTGCTGCATTCAAGGAAACTTCTGATCAGTTCATGCATTCACTGAAAATCAAACTCATGATAGTGTTGTTTCAGTATCATTGATGTACTATTACAGTTTTTGCTTATATTTTGAATTGTTTTCATTTTAAATGTAAAGGTTCAGTAATTTTGTTGTTTTGTTATTTTCATTGGCTTTTGTATTTATTCTATTCTATTCTTTTGTTTTTATTAATTTTCATAGTTTTTAAAGTTTTATTATTTTAAGGTTTATTTTGTTTCATAGTTTTATTTTTTTTTAGTCTTTTACATTTTTTTTTAATATTTTATTTTATTTCAGTTCTTTTCTATTTAAAATTCAAATAATTTAAAAAAAATATATGTTTAACTCTTCTTTCAAAAAACAAAACAAAAACAGAAATAAACAGTACTCCGGCAGGTAGAAAAGCCGAAGATTGCACACAAATTATTTATTAAAATACTTTAAAGTGTCTAAATCTAAATTTTGGTGTCTAAAAGATCATTAATATTCAGTAATATCGTTTCTGCTGCACTGACACTATCAGATGTGAACAAAACTTGAACTAAACTGAGCTGTATTGGATAAATAACACTAACTTTGTAACACTGAACTGAAATGACATTAACCTGCATTGAGTTGAATAATGACACTGTAGAGCTGCTTAGCTGAAACTGAAGTTGATTCATAACAGATGTATTTTACAGTACACACACTATTGCACTGGTCTGACATTAACACTTATGAAGTGACTATGATTTGTGCTGAAATGAGCTGCTGTGGTAATTGATATGATGCCACAGATGCTGTAGAAGGCGTTTAACTCAGACTGAACTCTTCAAAGGCTCTCAGGTGCGTTCGGTTTATTTCTCCTCTTCACACTGGAGAAAACAGCAGAAGGTTCTGTATGGTGACGCAGAATAAGAGCTTTAAACATTAATGTGACACACAGAATAACCTCTCACAGAGCATGTGATTTCCCCAATCTGATCCTGATCCCAGCCGTGTGGGAAAACTGTGGCTGTACAAAACGATCATGTCAGATTTCCAGCAACAGAAATCCCTTTGTACCTGAGCTGAAGACTCTCATCGACCGCTGCTTTTTCTTGAAGATTTCTTACAGTTTCTGCTGACTTAAATCAGTTTAGTTAATGCAAACGGGTCTAAACTGCTAAAACTGAGCTTATTTCTTCTTAAAAATGTAGTAGTGTGCCATGTGCATGGTATTATTGTTAACCGGATCAAATGAGGTCATTACAGTAAAGTGCTTCAGTTCAGCTCAAGTGCCTTCAATATTTTACCGTAATAACACTTTCAATCAGTCATTTGAAATAGCAGTTATAATGAATTCCAAATATAAAGCTTTGAGTCTTTTTGTTGTCTTATTCTCTTCAGTTCTCTGTCTCCTGCCTGCTCCAGTACAGTGAGTTTCCAGAACTGATCTTCAGTGATCAGACGCACCATTTCAGTCTGCTGGAGCACAAAACAGCTGAACAAAATCCCACAGACGTGCATCACACTAGACTACTGAAACTACACAGCAACAGCAAACAACACCCTAGCAACAACACCGCAACCACACAAAACACCCTAGCAACAACACCGCAACCACACAAAACATCCTAGCAACATTCTAATGACACAGAACATCACAGTAACAGCCTAGCCACACAGAAGACCCTAGAATCACCTTAGCGACCACACAATACACCCTAGCAACACTCTAACAACTACACAGAACACCCTAGCAACACTCTAGCAACCACATAAAACACCCTAGCAACACTCTAACAACCACACATAAGACCCCAGCAACACTCTAGCAACCACATAAATCACCCTAGCAACACTCTAACAACCACAAAGAACACTCCAACAACCACACAAAACACCCTATAAACACTCTAACAACCACACATAACACCCTAGCAACACTCTAACAACCACACATAACACCTTAGCAACACTCTAACCACCACAAAGAACACCCAAGCAACACGCTAGCTACACTGAACACCCTAGTGACCACACAAAACACCCTAGCAACCACAAATAATACCAAAGCAACACCCTGGTGACCACACAAAACACCCTAGCAACACTCTAGCAACCACAAATAATACCAAAGCAACACCCTTGGTGACCACACAAAACACCCTAGCAACACTCTAGCAACCACAAAGAACACCATAGCAACACCATAGCCATGGAGAACACCCTAGCAACACTCTAACAACCACAAATAATACCAAAGCAACACCCTGGTGACCACACAAAACACCCTAGCAACACTCTAGCAACCACAAAGAACACCATAGCAACACCATAGCCATGCAGAACACCCTAGTAATCACACAAAACACCCTTGCAACACTGCAACACCCTGGTGACCACACAAACCCCCCTAGCTACACTCTAATAACCACAAAGAACACCATAGCAACACCATAGCCATGCAGAACACCCTAGTAATCACACAAAACACCCTTGCAACAATACAAAACACCCTAGCAACATCCTAGTAACCACAAAGAACATCCAAGCAACAACATATAACACCCTAGCAACACTAACAACCGCAAACACCATAGCAACACCCTAGCCACACAGAACACCCAAGCAACACCCAAGTGAACAAACAAATTACCCTAGTAACACTCTAGCAACCACATACAACACCGTAGTAGAACTCTAGCAACACCATAGCAACACCCTAGCCACAAAGAACACCCTAGCAACACCCTAGTGAACAAACAAATTACCCTAGTAACACTCTAGCAACCACACACAATACCCTAGCAACTACAAAGAACACCATAGCAACACCCTAGCCACACAGAACACCAAAACAAACTATTTAGTGACCATACAAAACACCCTAGTAACACTCTAGCAACCACATACAACACCATAGCAACACCCTAGCCACACAGAACACCCTAGCAATCACACAAAATACCCTAGCAACACCCCAACAACCACACAAAACGCCCTAGCAACACTCTAGCAACCACACAAAACAACCTAGCAACACCCCAACAACCACAAAGAACACCCAGCCACACAGAACACCCTAGCAACACACTGACAACCACAGAGAACACCCTAGCAACACTAACAACCGCAAAGAACACCCTAACAACATCCTAACAACCACAAAGAATACCCTAGCAACACACTATTGGTGGCCAACCAGACCATTTTTTTTTACTATGATCAAATCTCAGAAATAATTTCTCCCACAACGTTTTATTTATCAAAAGAAGAATAAGTAAATGGGAGGGAGCATCACTTTGCAAATCGCAAAAAATGAAATGATTGTTCTCATCATACAGTAATCACTGAAGATGTTGCATCGCCGCACCTTTATAGCCCAGACAGCATCAGTGTTTCTGCTGTAGTTTTGCCGCGTTGCTTCCAGTGTTCGTCACATTGCCGTGGGCTTTGGACTACTATGAAAACATGCTAAATGAATGGCAACATCTAACCTAACGCAAACTCTGCCTGCTCATAAGCTTCAGGTGAAGCTTCAGTTTTCTTTTCACAATACAGACTTGTCCTACGTCATTATGAATTTAAATATTTATAATGCATCCCTGGCTTTGGCAGAAACCGGAGGAGGGGTTATAAAGGTTTGAATAAGCTGGAATCAAACTCTGGCTCTTTTGGACTCGAGGCTGCAGCAGTGATCATCGGACCATCAACATGCTCAAACATCATTATGCTTCTTCACTGACTATGAATAGTGAAGTCGGGCACAGAAGCCCACGAGTCTGTAAACAACTTTCACAGCAGACGCACATCGGTTTCCCAGCCTCTGATAAGTCCAGGGGATTTAGCACATTGGTTTCTTACTGGAAAACATTCACATTATCATGTCCCTCTCTGCACGCCAGTTGGCAAGCACAATCCAAATGACATTAAGGCTATCAGGAGATCAGTAATCCGCTCACACTGTTACTGCGGGAACACGCAACGTTTCGCTCAGATGGATGCAGCACTGCAGAAGAAACTTTACTCCTGAAAACACTTTGGTATTCAAACAACCACACAGTCTCCCACACAACAGCTGGACGGACAAACACCAAACCACCGTCACGCTGATGTATGTGATGATATGCAGGAGAAAAAGAAAAGTGCAAATAAAAATGCAAATTTAAAAACAACTGTTTCTCACGTTGATCTAGTCCTGTTTTGTTTTGTGAATTATAATGAGATGTTGTTTGTTGTGTGTCATGCTCTTTTCTATACCAATTTTTCGTATCACTTTACAATAAGGTTCCATTCCATTAACTTCTTTAGAGAAAGGAATAGTTCATGCAAAAATGAAAATCTGCTGAAAATGTGCTCACCCTTAGGCCATCTGAGATTAGGATGTTTTTTTTTTTTGATAATGTTTTTAGAATTGGGGTATTGAATCAGTGTCTCAGCAATGGATGCTCTGCAGTGAATGGGTGCCGTCAGAATGAGAGTCCAAACAGTTGATAAAAACATCACAATAATCCACAAGTAATCCACAGCACTCCAGTCCACCAGTTAACATCTGGAGAAGACAAAAGATGAAACACATCCAGCATTAAGATGTTTTTAACTAAAATATGATTCCATAATCCATGACGGACTGGAGTGCTGTGTATTACTTGTGGATTATTGTGATGTTTTTATCAGCTGTTTGGACTCTCATTCTGACGGCACCCATTCACTGCAGAGCATCCATTCCTGAGACACTGATGAAATGCTACATTTCTACAAATCTGATGAAGAAACACTCATCGTAATCTTGGATTGCCTAAGGGTGAGCACATTTTTTTTTTTGGGGTGAACTATTCCTTTAACTAATGAGATGGTACAGATTTTTCAATACATGATTTGTCGCTAAAGTGACTTTTCTGAGGGATCAATACCAATTCATTCTGTTCTAGTGAACTATGGCATGGACTGACAGTACTAACACTTCATAAGCCATCCGTCTGTCGCAGTCGCTGAGCTGCGTATTATACACAAACACTGACACATGCTGACGCATCGGCTCCAAACCACTGACAGCAATTTACAGGAAGCGCTTGCACGCACCTTTCCAATTTACAGCATCTCAGTTTTAAACAATTTATTCAGCCTATGTCAAATCAGCTCACAATAATTTCAGTTTTCCAGCAAAATAAGCCTGGTTTGGAATCATAACCTGTTGCTCTTTAACAATCGGCTGCTTCTCATCGTCGACCACAGCATCCCAAGAGAGCTGTGAAACAGTTAAAAGTAAAAGTCGTGACATTTGCCAAGTACGGTAACCCATACTCGGAATTGGTGCTCTGCATTTAACCCATCCAAGTGCACACACACAGTAGTGAAAAGTGAACACACCCGGAGAAGTGGGCAGCTTATATCCAGCGCCCGGGGAGCAACTGGGGGTTCAGTGCCTTGCTCAAGTATTGAGGGTGGAAGAGAGCGCTGTTCATTCACTCCCTCCCACCTACAACTCCTGCCGGCACTGAGACTCGAACCTGCGACCTTCTGGTTACAAGTCCAAATCTCTAACCATTAGGCTACAGCTGCCCTAGTGTTTTTAAGGCAGCTGTTTATGAGCACAAAATAGTGTCTGTTTCAGACTAGAGCCACTAGATTAGAGGAGAGGAGCTGATTCTGTAATAGAGTGGGACACCTGTGATCAATAAAGCCTTCAGACAGGAAAACAGCTCTGAGTCACTGAACTGTAATTGGACATTAAGAGCAGTCTTATTAAGAGCACCGCAGTCTTTTCATTTGCATTCATGAACAAAAGCTTTAGAGAATTCCAGAGGACAGAGTGCCAAATACAAGAGAAAAACTGAGGGAAATACATGAATAAATAAACAAGACAATGAAATGTACACAAAACAAAAGAAATGCACTTCTAATGTAAGGCAATGAAAAAAAAAAAAAAAAAAAAAAAAAAATGTAAGAGCAGGTTGAATACTCAAGGCTTACAAAAATATGTTCTAAGAATGTTTCACTAACATTTTCATAAAGTTAGGAAAACATTTTTTCTGAATGTTCTCTGAATCTTCGAAACTACCAGGTTTTTTAATATTTTACAAATGTTTTCTCTGTCTTATGAACATTAATGGAACATTCCATTGTATCACGTAGAGAATATTATGAAAATGTTACTTTTCAGTTGTTCTCTGAAATGTTCTGAAACAATTAGTAGCATTTACAAATTGTTAGGTAAACATTCAACTAAAATGTTTACAAAATGTTCCATGAATGATGTATAAATGATGTTTTAAAAACACTATTAAAAGTGAAACAGTGAAATGGACAATTTTCTTGTCATTGTTTTAACATTACATTGCTCTTCACAAAAATGTAAAGACTACTAACTACTACTTTATATTCTACTAACTTTATTTTCACCCAAAATATAGCATTTTTTGAACATTTATTTTTATTATTTTAAGAATGTTAAAATGTCCAGTTTTCTTGCCATGATTGTACAAATGACATTGTAACATTAGTATGTTCCGAGAATGTTGATTGAATGTTGAACATTTTCTCTCAATGCTTTGAGAATGTTTAAACATTCATTAATTCCATAAACATTACTTCAAGAACCTTTGCCCTAATATTTATATAACTTTTTAAAAACACTGTTCTGAGAATTTTCTCTGTTAGATGGGTCACCGGTGTCATTTGCTTCCAGTTATTTTAGTCGCACAAATCGTCTCAGGTTATGCATGTAACCATGGTTCCTCGAGAGGGAACGAGACGTTGTGCCCCCTAGGGGGCACATTGGGGTATGTAGTCTACATGACCGGTGACTGTGTGTGTGAAACAATGCCAGTCTATTGGCCTTCCTGGTCTAGGACGTCATAGCAGGGATGCCCGGAAGTATAAAAGGGCACCTGCCGAATACGTCATTCACTTAGTTCACTTATCATGGTTACATGCATAACCCGAGACGTTTCCCTTCTAGGGAACTCCACACTGCACCCGCTAGGGGGCACATTTGAGAACAAAATCCAACCATGTCGTGCTGAGGCACATGTCTGTCCACCTGGTGGGAGAGCAACAAGGAAGCCAAGACTTTCCTCAGAAAGGGGCCATGCCACTGACACCACAGGCCACTCACACAACTTGGCAAAAATGGGGGAACCCAAATAGATCAAGGGGAACATCCCACCCAAGTCAGGTACACAGCTATCCTCAGATAGCTATGGTACATGCGTAATATAGCCTGGATACACAAGACCACTGTAGAGGCTAACTAGAAAGCCTCTAGAGGAGCTCAAAAATGGCTACTTAAATCCTGGAAGGAGAAATAACTGCTGAGCTAGAACACAGCTATCCTCAGATAGCTATATCCTAAGGTTCTTATGGCGGCTTGTAGACCATAACCATCCTGGTTATAAACGCGGGTCCCCAAACCAGGTCAGTCCCAGAGGCTAGTGAATCATTGTGTTATTGACCAGAAGCTCACAAGAGGGAGACTCCGACTGTCAGTAAATTATCCACTCAGAGCTTACACATAAAACAGATGCTAGACTTTTGATTTTGTCTATGAGCCTCAGCTCTAGTCCGATCATCCTCTTTAGAAGAGGATTTGGAGCACAGAGGAATGAATTTCCTTAAGGAGCCGTTTGTGCCTTCACCTCCCTGAACTTCTCCACAACCGTCTTTCTCTTTCTTTCCGATGGCCAAGAGATTGATCCACAGATGTCTCTCCGTAGCCACCATCACCACCATTGAACGCCCAATGGCAGCAGCAGTTTGTTTGGTGGCGTGCAGAGCCAAATCTGTGGTGTGGCACAGCTCTTTGACCGCCTCAGTTGACAAACCATTGCCCTTATCCAAATCCTTCAAGTCAGCCTGACTTGTAACACCGCCATGGTGTGCAAAGCAACACCAGCTTGACCCACTGCTACATACGCCCTGCCATTCAAGCACGGAGGAGTCTGAAGCCAGAGTCTTCAAAGAGGATGACTCACCATGCGAGGCGTCTCACAAATGTCTCTTCAGGAGGGGGCATCTCACGTATCTGCACTCAGCCACACCCTCAACATTAGCGTAGTCAGCGTGTTGAAAGGGATGCAACTGAAAGGAATACGGTTACCCCCAGGACTTAGATATCTCCAAGTAGAGATCTGGGAGAAATGATAGATTCCCATGGGCGGGAAGATCAAGACTGGCCAAAAAAAACCGTTGGCTTACAACGTGTCCAAGCCAGATCGAGCTGCTTAGTGGCACGATCCATCAAATTCACGTATGCGCGTCTGGGTTGGTTGATGACGACTGAGTGCTCGCACTTTCATCATCAACACCAACCACATCAACCTCTTTATCCTCGCCATTATGATTAGAAAAGCCCAGTAGGGAGCTTTAAGGATCAGATGACTCCAATGAAAGTCAAGTCACCTTTATTTATGTAGCGCTTTTAACAATATAGATTGTGTCAAAGCAGCTTTACAGTATTAAATAGGAAAACAGTGTCAATGATACAAAATGGTAATAGTAAACACTCAATTTTCAGTTTAAGGCAGTTGATCATTGAATTCAGGGATGTCATCATCCAGCTCAATTCAGTTTAAATAGTATCTGTGCAATAATTTGCAATCAAGTCGACGATATCGCTGGAAATGAAGTGTCCCCAACTAAGCAAGCCAGAGGCGACGGCAGCAAGGAACCAAAACTCCATCAGTGAGAGAATGGAGAAAAAACTTTGGGAGAAACCAGGCTCAGTCGGGGGTCAGTTCTCCTCTGACCAGACGAAACCAGCAGTTCAATTCCAGGCTGCAGCAAAGTCAGGTTGTTCAGAAGAATCATCTGTTTCCTGTGGTCTTGTCCCGGTGGTCATCTGGTATTTACTGGGTATCTGTATCTGGGGCTCTAGTTGTCCTGGTCTCCGCTGACATTCAGGGCTGTAGAGGTCCTTTCTAGATGCTGATCCACCATCTGGGCTGGATACGTACTAGATCCAGGTGACTGCAGTGACCAGTTGACCTAATTAATGCAGCCTAAAAATCCCTTAACGTATTTGAATATTAGAAATGTAACCCCTTGTTTCTTTAAAGCTGTTACTCTGAGGGCTTCAACAGATTTTTAACATGTACTGATTAAAATACTCTTCACAACACAAATGATCTTTGTATACTAATTTATTCTTCCCACAAGTGTATATATACATACAGGAGCAAAAATCAACAAATAAACCATAATCAATTTAAACGCCCTTTGTCTTTTAATTCAGTCAATGATTTGAAATAAACTTCCGTATAAAATAAACTTCGTTCCATGTACAGCTGAAGTAGGAGAACTGATGAGTGATGAGATGATGTTTTAATCCGCAAAGTTATTTGAG